>NC_057796.1:357663944-357758743 GCF_018294505.1 Triticum aestivum
CCTCCAAGTGTAGAGGTTTGTAGGACAGTAGCAAATTTCCCTCAAGTGGATGACCTAAGGTTTATCAATCCGTGGGAGGTGTAGGATGAAGATGGTCTCTCTCAAACAACCCTGCAACCAAATAACAAAGAGTCTCTTGTGTCCCCAACACACCCAATACAATGGTAAATTGTATAGGTGCACTAGTTCGGCGAAGAGATGGTGATACAAGTGCAACATGGATGGTAGATATAGGTTTTTGTAATCTGAAAATATAAAATCAGCAAGGTAGCAAATGATAAAAGTGAGCATAAACGGTATTGCAATGCTAGGAAACAAGGCCTAGGGTTCATACTTTCACTAGTGCAAGTTCTCTCAACAATAATAACATAACTGGATCATATAACTATCCCTCAACATGCAACAATGAGCCACTCCAAAGTCACTAATAGCGAAGAACAAACAAAGAGATTATGGTAGGGTACGAAACCACCTCAAAGTTATTCTTTCGGATTGATCTATTCAAGAGTTCGTACTAGAGTAACACCTTAAGACACATATCAACCAAAACCCTAATGTCACCTAGATACTCCAATGTCACCTCAAGTATCTGTGGGCATGATTATACGATATGCATCACACAATCTCAGATTCATCTATTCAAACCAACACAAAGTACTTCAAAGAGTGCCCCAAAGTTTCTACCGGAGAGTCAAGACGAAAACGTGTGCCAACCCCTATGCATAGGTTCATGGGCGGAACTCGCAAGTTGATCACCAAAACATACATCAAGTGGATCACGTGATATCCCATTGTCACCACAAATAAGCACGGCAAGACATACATCAAGTGTTCTCAAATCCTTAAAGACTCAATCCGATAAGATAACTTCGAAGGGAAAACTCAATCCATTACAAGAGAGTAGAGGGGGAGAAGCATCATAAAATCCAACTATAATAGCAAAGCTCGCGATACATCAAGATCGTATCACCTCAAGAACACGAGAGAGAGAGAGAGAGAGAGAGAGAGAGAGAGAGAGAGAGATCAAACACATAGCTACTGGTACATACCCTCAGCCCCGAGGGTGAACTACTCCCTCCTCGTCATGGAGAGCGCCGGGATGATGGAGATGGCCACCGGTGAGGGATCGCCCCTCCGGCAGGGTGCCGGAACAGGGTCCCGATTGGTTTTTGGTGGCTACAGAGGCTTGCGGCGGCGGAACTCCCTATCTATTTTGTTCCCCGATGGTTTTAGGGTATATTGATATATATAGGCGAAAGAAGTCGGTCAGGGGAGCCACGAGGGGCCCACGAGGGTGGAGGGCGCGCCCCCCTGCCTCGTGCCTTCCTTGTTGCTTCCCTTACGTGCACTCCAAGTCCCCTGGATTGCTTCCGTTCCAAAAATAACTCTCCCGAAGGTTTCATTCCGTTTGGACTCCGTTTGATATTCCTTTTCTGCGAAACACTGAAACAAGGGAAAAAACAGAAACTGGCACTGGGCTCTGGTTAATAAGTTAGTCCCAAAAATAATATAAAAGTGCATAGTAAAGCCCATAAACATCCAAAACATAATATATAATAGCATGGAACAATCAAAAATTATAGATACGTTGGAGACGTATCAGACGACAGCGCGCCACGGCAAAACCCTTGCCGGGCCACCCGGCAAGGCCCTCACCGAGGACGGCAGCAGGGCCACTGCCAGGCCCGCACCAGCCAAGTCTCCACCACCGTTCGCATGCAGCTGCCAGCCCAACCAGCTGGGCGGGCACCTGCGTGGCAACATGCAGCTTCCAGGCCAACTCAACAGGCGCCTGCGTGGCGGCATGCAGATCTTCGTGAAGACCCTACCACCGTGCCACCTCAGCTGCCTGCCTGCCCACATGGCACCGCGTGCATCGCTGGCCAGGGCGCGTGTTGAAGCGAGGAGGAGCGGCGACGGATGGGACGGGCCTCGCTCCCGTCCCTGATAAAGCTAGGGGACACCTCAGCGACGCATTAAATGTGTCTTGTCCTGTAATACGAGCGATAAACTCGTAGCACTGTATGCCTTTCCACCTCCTGTGTGCCACTGTGGCAGCCCCTTTCGACTATAAAAGGAGGCCCATGGCATACTGGAGAAGGATTCGGCCCTTTGGAACCACGCACCCACCATAGCTAGTTCGAGAGCTCAAGAACTCTCTGAAATACATCCACCAAAGCAGGACTAGGGTTTTACGCATCCTCGCGGCCCGAACCTGGGTAAACGATCCTTGTGCTGATTACTAATCCTGCTCTTCTCGCAACCCTGCGCCCCATCAACCGTAGTAGGGATTCTTGTGATCCCATAGGTGTTGTTCCACACCGACATTCGCCTAAGCACTGCTACGATATGATCGAGGTGGAATATGGTGGAGGGGGGCACCGCACATGGCTAAGAGATCAATTGTTGTGTCTAGAGGTGCCCCCTGCCCCCGTATATAAAGGACCAGGGGGAGGAGGTGGCCGGCCAAGGGAGGGCGCGCTAGGGAGGAGTCCTACTCCCACCGGGAGTAGGACTCCCTCTTTTCCTAGTTGGAGTAGGAGGGGGAAAGGAAGGGAAGGAGAGAGGGGGAAAGGAAGGGAAGGAGAGAGGGGGAAGGAAAGGGGGCGCCGCCCCCCTCCTTGTCCAATTCGGACTAGAGGGGGCGGGGGCGCGCGACTAGCCCTAGCCGCCCCTCCTCTTCTCCACTAAGGCCCATCTTAGCCCATTAAACTCCCCGGGGGGTTCCGGTAACCGCCCCCCCCCCCCGGTACTCCGGTATATGTTCGATACTCCCCGAAACCATTCCGGTGTCCGAACATAGTCGTCGAATATATCGATCTTTATGTCTCGACCATTTCGAGACTCCTCGTCATGTCCGTGATCACATCCGGGACTCCGAACTACCTTCGGTACATCAAAACACAAAAACTCATAATACAATCATCACCGAAACTTTAAGCGTGCAGACCCTACGGGTTCGAGAACTATGTAGACATGACCAAGACACGTCCCCGGTCAATAACCAATAGCGGAACCTGGATGCTCATATTGGTTCCAACATATTCTATGAAGATCTTTATCGGTCAAACCGCATAACAACATACGTTATTCCCTTTGTCATCGGTATGTTACTTGCCCGAGATTCGATCGTCGGTATCTCAATACCTAGTTCAATCTCGTTACCGACAAGTCTCTTTACTCGTTCCGTAATACATCATCCCGCAACTAACTCATTAGTTACAATGCTGGCAAGGCTTATGGTGATGTGCATTACCGAGTGGGCCCAGAGATACCTCTCCGACAATCGGAGTGACAAATCCTAATCTCGAAATACGCCAACCCAACAAGTACCTTCGGAGACACCTGTAGAGCACCTTTATAATCACCCAGTTACGTTGTGACGTTTGGTAGCACACAAAGTGTTCCTCTGGTAAACGGGAGTTGCATAATCTCATAGTCATAGGAACATGTATAAGTCATGAAGAAAGCAATAGCAAGATACTAAACGATCAAGTGCTAAGCTAACGGAATGGGTCAAGTCAATCACATCATTCTCCTGATGATGTGATCCCGTTAATCAAATGACAACTCATGTCTATGGCTAGGAAACTTAACCATCTTTGATTAACGAGCTAGTCAAGTAGAGGCATACTAGTGACACTCTGTTTGTCTATGTATTCACACATGTTAGCATGAATAATAAAAATTTATCATGATATAAGGAAATAAATAATAACTTTATTATTGCCTCTAGGGCATATTTCCTTCAGTCTCCCACTTGCACTAGAGTCAATAATCTAGATTACACAGTAATGATTCTAACACCCATGGAGCCTTGGTGCTGATCATGTTTTGCTCGTGGAAGAGGCTTAGTCAACGGGTGTGCAACATTCAGATCAGTATGTATCTTGCAAATTTCTATGTCTCCCACCTGGACTTGGTCCCGGATGGAATTGAAGCGTCTCTTGATGTGCTTGGTCCTCTTGTGAAATCTGGATTCCTTTGCCAAGGCAATTGCACCAGTATTGTCACAGAAGATTTTCATTGGACCCGATGCACTAGGTATGACACCTAGATCGGATATGAACTCCTTCATCCAGACTCCTTCATTTGCTGCTTCCGAAGCAGCTATGTACTCCGCTTCACACGTAGATCCCGCCACGACGCTTTGTTTAGAAGTGCACCAACTAACAGCTCCTCCGTTCAATATAAACATGTATCCGGTTTGCGATTTAGAATCGTCCGGATCAGTGTCAAAGCTTGCATCAATGTAACCATTTACGATGAGCTCTTTGTCACCTCCATAAACGAGAAACATATCCTTAGTCCTTTTCAGGTATTTCAGGATGTTCTTGACCGCTGTCCAGTGATCCACTCCTGGATTACTTTGGTACCTCCCTGCTAAACTAATAGAAAGGCACACATCAGGTCTGGTACACAGCATTGCATACATGATAGAGCCTATGGCTGAAGCATAGGGAACATCTTTCATTTTTCTCTCTATCTTCTGCAGTGGTCGGGCATTGAGTCTTACTCAACTTCACACCTTGTAACACAGGCAAGAACCCTTTCTTTGTTTGATCCATTTTGAACTTCTTCAAAACTTTGTCAAGGTATGTGCTTTGTGAAAGTCCAATTAAGCGTCTTGACCTATCTCTATAGATATTGATGCCCAATATGTAAGCAGCTTCACCGAGGTCCTTCATTGAAAAAATCTTATTCAAGTATCCTTTTATGCTATCCAGAAATTATATATCATTTCCAATCAACAATATGTCATCCACATATAAGATTAGAAATGCTACAGAGCTCCCACTCACTTTCTTGTAAATACAGGCTTCTCCAAAAGTCTGTATAAAACCATATGCTTTGATCACACTATAAAAACGTTTATTCCAACTCCGAGAGGCTTGCACCAGTCCATAAATGGATCACTGGAGCTTGCACACTTTGTTAGGTCCCGTTGGATCGATAAAACCTTCAGGTTGCATCATATACAACTCTTCTTCGAGAAATCCATTCAGGAATGCAGTCTTTACATCCATTTGCCAATTTTCATAATCATAAAATGCGGCAGTTGCTAACATGATTCGGACAGACTTAAGCATCGCTACGGGTGAGAAGGTCTCATCGTAGTCAATCCCTTGAACTTGTCGAAAACCTTTCGCAACAAGTCGAGCTTTATAGACAGTAACATTACCGTCAGCGTCTGTCTTCTTCTTGAAGATCCATTTATTCTCAATTGCTTGCCGATCATCGGGCAAGTCAACCAAAGTCCACACTTTGTTCTCATACATGATCCCATCTCAGATTTCATGGCCTCAAGCCATTTTGCGGAATCTGGGCTCACCATCGCTTCTTCATAGTTCGTAGGTTCGTCATGGTCTAGTAACATGACCTCCAAAACAGGATTACCGTACCACTCTGGTGCGGATCTCACTCTGGTTGACCTACGAGGTTCGGTAGTAACTTGATCTGAAGCTTCATGATCATCATCATTAGCTTCCTCACTAATTAGTGTAGGTGTCACAGGAACCGGTTTCTGTGATGAACTACTTTCCAATAAGGGAGCAGGTACAATTACCTCATCAAGTTCTACTTTCCTCCCACTCACTTCTTTCGAGAGAAACTCCTTCTCTAGAAAGGATCCAATCTTGGCAATGAATGTTTTGCCTTCGGATCTGTGATAGAAGGTGTACCCAACAGTTTCCTTTGGGTATCCTATGAAGACACATTTCTCCGATTTGGGTTCGAGCTTATCAGGTTGAAGCTTTTTCACATAAGCATCGCAGCCCCAAACTTTAAGAAACAACAACTTTGGTTTCTTGCCAAACCACAGTTCATAAGGTGTTGTCTCAACGGATTTTGATGGTGCCCTATTTAATGTGAATGCAGCTGTCTCTAGAGCATAACCCCAAAACGATAGCGGTAAATCAGTAAGAGACATCATAGATCGCACCATATCTAGTAAAGTACGATTACGACGTTCGGACACACCATTACGCTGTGGTGTTCCAGGTGGCGTGAGTTGCGAAACTATTCCGCATTGTTTCAAATGTAGACCAAACTCATAACTCAAATATTCTCCTCCACGATCAGATGGTAGAAACTTTATTTTCTTGTTACGATGATTTTCAACTTCACTCTGAAATTCTTTGAACTTTTTAAATGTTTCAGACTTATGTTTCATTAAGTAGATATACCCATATCTGCTTAAATCATCTGTGAAGGTGAGAAAATAATGATACCCGCCGCGAGCCTCAACATTCATGGGACCACATACATCAGTATGTATGATCTCCAACAAATCAGTTGCTCGCTCCATAGTTTCGGAGAACGATGTTTTAGTCATCTTGCCCATGAGGCACGGTTCGCAAGTACCAAGTGATTCATAATCAAGTGATTCCAAAAGTCCATCAATATGGAGTTTCTTCATGTGCTTTACACCAATATGACCCAAACGGCAGTGCCACAAATAAGCTGCACTATCATTATCAATTCTGCATCTTTTGGCTTCAGCATTATGAATATGTGTATCACTACTTTCGAGATTCAACAAAAATAGACCACTCTTCAAGGGCGCATGACCATAAAAGATATTACTCATATAAATAGAACAACCATTATTCTCAGGTTTAAATGAATAACCGTCTCGCATCAAACAAGATCCAGATATATTGTTCATGCTCAACGCTGGCACCAAATAACAATTATTCAGGTCTAAAACTAATCCCGAAGGTAGATGTAGAGGTAGCGCGCCGACGGCGATCACATCGACTTTGGAACCATTTCCCACGCGCATCGTCACCTCGTCCTTAGCCAGTCTTCGCTTAATCTGTAGTCCCTGTTTCGAGTTGCAAATATTAGCAACAGAACCAGTATCAAATACCCAGGTGCTACTGCGAGCTCTAGTAAGGTACACATCAATAACATGTATATCACATATACCTCTGTTCACCTTGCCATCCTTCTTATCCGCCAAATACTTGGGGCAGTTCCGCTTCCAGTGACCAGTCTGCTTGCAATAGAAGCACTCAGTCTCAGGCTTAGGTCCGGACTTGGGTTTCTTCTCTTGAGCAGCAACTTGTTTGTTGTTCTTCTTGAAGTTCCCCTTCTTCTTCCCTTTACCCTTTTTCTTGAAACTGGTGGTCTTATTGACCATCAACACTTGATGCTCCTTCTTGATTTCTACCTCCGCAGCCTTTAGCATTGCGAAGAGCTCGGGAATTGTCTTATCCATCCCTTGCATATTATAGTTCAACACAAAGCTCTTGTAGCTTGGTGGCAGTGATTGAAGAATTTTGTCAATGACACTATCATCCGGAAGATTAACTCCCAGTTGAATCAAGTGATTGTTATACCCAGACATTTTGAGTATATGTTCACTGACATAACTATTCTCCTCCATCTTGCAGCTGTAGAACTTATTGGAGACTTCATATCTCTCAATCCGGGCATTTGCTTGAAATGTTAACTTCAACTCCTGGAACATCTCATATGATCCATGACGTTCAAAACGTCGTTGAAGTCCCGGTTCTAAGCCGTAAAGCATGGCACACTGAACTATCGAGTAGTCATCAACACGCGACTGCCAGGCATTCACAATGTCTACAGTTGCTGGCGCAGGTGGTACACCCAGCGGTGCTTCCATGACGTAATTCTTCTGTGCAGCAATGAGGATAATCCTCAAGTTACGGACCCAGTCCGTGTAATTGCTACCATCATCTTTCAACTTTGCTTTCTCAAGGAACGCATTAAAATTTAATGGAACAACAGCACGGGCCATCTATCTACAATCAACATAGACAAGCAAAATACTATCAGGTACTAAGTTCATGATAAATTTAAGTTCAATTAATCATATTACTTAAGAACTCCCACTTAGATAGACATCCCTCTAATCATCTAAGTGATCACGTGATCCAAATCAACTAAACCATGTCCGATCATCACGTGAGATGGAGTAGTTTTCAATGGTGAACATCACTATGTTGATCATATCTACTATATGATTCACGCTCGACCTTTCGGTCTCAGTGTTCCGAGGCCATATCTGCATATGCTAGGCTCGTCAAGTTTAACCCGAGTATTCTGCGTGTGCAAAACTGGCTTGCACCCGTTGTAGATGAACGTAGAGCTTATCACACCCGATCATCACGTGGTGTCTCGGCACGACGAACTTTGGCAACGGTGCATACTCAGGGAGAACACTTTTATCTTGAAATTTAGTGATAGATCATCTTATAATGCTACCGTCAATCAAAGCAAAATAAGATGCATAAAGGATAAACATCACATGCAATCAATATAAGTGATATGATATGGCCATCATCATCTTGTGCTTGTGATCTCCATCTCTGAAGCACCGTCATGATCACCATCGTCACCGGCGTGACACCTTGATCTCCATCGTAGCATCGTTGTTGTCTTGCCAACTTTTTGCTTCTACGACTATCGCTACCGCTTAGTGATAAAGTAAAGCATTACAGGGCGATCGCATTGCATACAATAAAGCGACAACCATATGGCTCCTGCCAGTTGCCGATAACTCGGTTACAAAACATGATCATCTCATACAATAAAATATAGCATCATGCCTTGACCATATCACATCACAACATGCCCTGCAAAAACAAGTTAGACGTCCTCTACTTTGTTATTGCAAGTTTTGCGTGGCTGCTACGGGTTGAGCAAGAACCGTTCTTACCTACACATCAAAACCACAACGATAGTTCATCAAGTTAGTGTTGTTTTAACCTTCTCAAGGATCGGGCGTAGCCACACTCGGTTCAACTAAAGTTGGAGAAACTGACACCCACCAGCCACCTGTGTGCAAAGCACGTCGGTAGAACCAGTCTTGCGTAAGCGTACGCGTAATGTCGGTCCGGGCCGCTTCATCCAACAATACCACCGAACTAAAGTATGACATGCTGGTAAGCAGTATGACTTGTATCGCCCACAACTCACTTGTGTTCTACTCGTGCATATAACATCTACGCATAAAACCAGGCTCGGATGCCACTGTTGTGGAACGTAGTGATTTCAAAAAAAATCCTACGCACACACAGGATCATGGTGATGCATAGCAACAAGAGGGGAGAGTTTGTCCACGTACCCTCGTATACCGAAAGCGGAAGCGTTAGCACAACGCGGTTGATGTAGTCGTACGTCTTCACGATCTGACCGATCCAATTACTGAACATACGGCACCTCCGAGTTCAGCACACGTTCAGCTCGATGACGTCCCGCGAACTCCGATCCAGCAGAGCTTCACGGGAGAGTTCCGTCAGCACGACGGCGTGGTGACGGTGATGATGTTGCTACCGACGCAGGGCTTCGCCTAAGCACTGCTACGATATGATCGAGGTGGAGTATGGTGGAGGGGGGCACCGCACACGGCTAAGAGATCAAGAGATCAATTGTTGTGTCTAGAGGTGCCCCCTTCCCCGTATATAAAGGACCAGGGGGAGGAGGCGGCCGGCCAGGGGAGGGCGCGCCAGGGAGGAGTCCTACTCCCACCGGGAGTAGGACTCCCTCTTTTCCTAGTTGGAGTAGGAGGGGGAAAGGAAGGGAAGGAGAGAGGGGGAATGAAAGGGGGCGCCCCCCTCCTTGTCCAATTCGGAATAGAGGGGGAGGGGGCGCGCGTCCAGCCCCAGCCGCCCCTCCTCTTCTCCACTAAGGCCCATCTTGGCCCATTAAACTCCCGGGGGGGTTCCGGTAACCCCCCCGGTACTCCGGTATATGTTCGATACTCCCCGAAACCATTCCGGTGTCCGAACATAGTCGTCCAATATATCGATCTTTATATCTCGACCATTTCGAGACTCCTCGTCATGTCCGTGATCACATCCGGGACTCCGAACTACCTTCGGTACATCAAAACACAAAAACTCATAATACAATCGTCACCGAAACTTTAAGCGTGCGGACCCTACGGGTTCGAGAACTATGTAGACATGACCAAGACACGTCTCCGTTCAATAACCAATAGAGGAACCTGGATGCTCATATTGGTTCCCACATATTCTACGAAGATCTTTATCGGTCAAACCGCATAACAACATACGTTATTCCCTTTGTCATCGGTATGTTACTTGCCCGAGATTCGATCGTCAGTATCTCAATACCTAGTTCAATCTCGTTACCGGCAAGTCTCTTTACTCATTCCGTAATACATCAGCCCGCAACTAACTCATTAGTTACAATGCTTGCAAGGCTTATGGTGATGTGCATTACCGAGTGGGCCCAGAGATACCTCTCCGACAATCGGAGTGACAAATCCTAATCTCGAAATACGCCAATCCAACAAGTACCTTCGGAGACACCTGTAGAGCACCTTTATAATCACCCAGTTATGTTGTGACGTTTGGTAGCACACAAAGTGTTCCTCCGATAAACGGGAGTTGCATAATCTCATAGTCATAGGAACATGTATAAGTCATGAAGAAAGCAATAGCAACATACTAAACGATCAAGTGCTAAGCTAACGGAATGGGTCAAGTCAATCACATGATTCTCCTAATGATGTGATCCCGTTAATCAAATGACAACTCATGTCTATGGCTAGGAAACTTAACCATCTTTGATTAACGAGCTAGTCAAGTAGAGGCATACTAGTGACACTCTGTTTGTCTATGTATTCACACATGTATCATGTTTCCGGTTAATACAATTCTAGCATGAATAATAAACATTTATCATGATATAAGGAAATAAATAATAACTTTATTATTGCCTCTAGGGCATATTTCCTTTAGTAATGAGGAAGATGATGAAGTCTTGACTCAAAATCTCTATGAGATTGGGAAAACTCTTCGTAGAGCTAAAGATAACACTTATAAAAGGCTCCAAGATGTTCTTGCTTGCTTTCAAAAACGTAATGATTTGTTTCTTTACGAGCAAGCAAAAAGTGAACAACTTGAACATGAACTTGCTATGGCTCATTAATGTCTTAGTGATTTGAGGTCTTTAAAATAAGAGATTGAAGTTACTCATTGTAAACTTAAAGAGGATTTTGAGCACCTTGATCTCGACTACAAGAAGGTCAAAGGAGAGCTCACCAAACTCTCTAAGTCTCATGAGGAACTTCAAGCTACTCATGCGGAGTCTCTAGCTTCTACATGCTCCTCTCATATTGATAATGATGCTTGTGCTACTAACTCTATCTTTTGTGAAGCATCGACATTAAAAGAAAATGTTGAGCTAAGGACTCAACTTGATTTGCTAACTAGCAATTATGGGAAATTGGGAGAAAGTCATAAAAAGCTCTCGGGCACTCATGAGGATCTTCTAATCTCTCATGATGAGTTAAAGTTAGCTCATGAGGCTATGGTCACCAAGGTAAAATCATGTGAGTCTCATGTGGATATTAGCACATCTTCTACTCGAAATGCCTTATTGCCATGTGCTAGTCCTTGCAATTCCTCTCTACATGATATTGGTACATCTTGTAATGAATTTCTCACCATGCCTTGTTGCTCTAACAATGAAGCTTATACTTTTGTTAATACTAACCTTGTAGAGGAAAATAAAGAGCTCAAGGCCCAAGTCACTAGTTTGAAGAAAGACTTGGAAAAATGTTGTGATGATATCTTGAGTGTGCAAAAGGACCCTCAAGACAAAATAGGACTTGATTTCATCTCCAACAAGAAGAAGTCCAAGAACAAGAAGAAGGGACAAGATCAAGTCAAGAATTCGGCCAACATTACTTGTTTTAAGTGTAAAAATGTTGGACACCATGTGAGATCTTGTCCACTAAAGAAGAAGGCTTCAAATAAGAAGCAACATGGGAAGTGGCCTCAAGTTCAATCTCAAGATGTAGAAAGGCCTCCACCCATGATGAACCATGATGATGCTTCTCAAATTGAGAAAATAAAGAAGAAAAGAAAAGGGGGCACATGTTGCTATGTTTGTCGTGAGAAGGGACACATAGCTTCATCTTGTCCCAATGGTAACATATCTAAGCCTCCTATAGTCAATAATCATTATTCGCTAAGGAAGGATATTGTTGGCAGTGTGTTCGCCAAGTTTGTGGGTTCCCAAAGAAGTTTGAAAGTGGACAAGACCATTTGGGTTGCCAAGCCTATTGATACTAACTTCTTAGGACCCAACTTGGTTGGGGACCATCAAGCTCAAACTTGATCAATAGGTGTGTGGAGGGCATTGGAGACTTGGCTACTTCATGAAGAAAAACTATTTTCACCGTATGTTATGGTTAATGCCAAGTCAAGTGGATTATCATCATATCTTCAATCCAATGCTCCTCTTTGCGGTAACTTGTACTTGCATTGTTTACATTGTAAGTTACTAAGTCCCTTGCATGTTTAGGTTTTGTTCCTAGCATGTGCTTGTATATGTTGTGCTTCCATGTATGCTTGATTTGTGTTATCTAGCATGTGTAGGTCGCAATGCACTTCATATATTTGTGTGTATGGTTTCGAGCCTTTATTGCTTCATTAGTTGAATCTTCCTTGGCTTTTTTTAGATATTAATAGATCATCACATTATGGGGGAGTGCTATGTTTTACGCATATCACAAACCTTAAATGTGTATATATGTGGGATACCACCTAGTATTGTTAGTGCAATATTATCTAGTTACTATGTGGTATGTAAAGCTCATTTGAAACTCAAATTCTCATTCATTAATTATCCTTAGTTGGGTTTCATTTGCTTCTTGTGGATAATACATGGATCATCATATTATGGGGGAGTGATATGCTCTGTGCATATCACAATCCTTGTTAATATGAACAATTGAGGGATGCCACTTAGAATTTATATTCGAGATTATCTTATATCTCCGTGGCATGCAATGCCTTGTTTACGTATGGCATTCTTGTGCGGTTTTGCCCATGGTTATCTTTAAAATCATATTTGGAAAATTTGATTAAAGCTATTCCAATTGTTGCTTTGCATGATGATCCTTCTAGTTGGAATGTTAATAATATGCTATCCAAGCATTGTGTTTATTTCTAAACTCTCATGTTATGCTTGTGTTAGTATAGATGATCATGTACTTATTTGGTTTCTACACCGAATGATAACCCGAAATACCATTTTGTTCGAATTCATCTTATTGCTCTATATGAGAATTTGTTATCTCATTGTTTATAGTGTCCTATATCTACTTGAGTGAGATATTCCTATGAGTATGTGTGCAATGCATATCTTATATGCTCATTGGTTTTTCCTTGGTTCATATGTTGAACTTTGTGTGCTATCATATGTTGATTTGTCACTTTGATTCATTTTGGACAACATGAATGACTAGTGATGTTATTGGAAGTATTAACGGTTATGTGTTCATTTGTCCAATTTGTATCTCCCTGGATTTTGGTAGGCTTGTGCATGCATATTTACTATGTGTAAATTCACATGCCTTGATTGCTTTATTTGATCCAATATATATATGGTAAATCCAACAAATTCTTAATAGCTAAGATGTGCATGAAATTCAAATTCATATCAATATGCACATATTTAAGTGGTTTTACCCTATGTGTTGTAGTTATGCTAACTACTTCGGACCCAATAAGTTTGGGGACCATATTGTACAATAAAATGTTTTAGGTACATTTGAGAAGCATTGGATGCTTGGCTTATTCATGAAGGTGGTGGCACTATGAGGAAATTAGAGCCAAGCTTGGACATTTTATTGATCTATGACTTCATACCAATGCTATCTCGGTAACAAGTATTTACTTCATGCATATATATAGAAATGGGGTCAACCTTGTGTAGGTTGCATCATGGCATGACTTTCTTGACTCGTTCCTATGATACTTGTTTCCTTTCTCAAAGCATCCCAACAATGATCTCTTGTTCCTAGTTGTGATGTCTTTGATGGTTGTGTGTTTGGAGTTCATTAATATACAATAATATTATATTAAGCCACGTGCTATGCTTTCAAGCAAAGATCTCATTGGTATATTTTATGACTTCCGTTTGGATATCTTATTCTTTCCGTTTGTAACTATTTTATGTGTACATCCTTCTTTGTGGATATCATCTACCTAGAATCTTATACACGTGAGAGAAGTTACATCTCTTGTTGATATCCCTATTCTTTCATGTCCACCATTTAATTCACGTTTTATATCTTTGGTGGCTCCATGGAAGCATTTGTTGTATGAGTGCATGTCTTACCTCTTTGCATCTTAGTGCACTCATGTTTGGTGAAGATTGTTGTCCTCATGCTTGTCTTGACAAGCCTATTATTTCCCATCTTCATCATGGGTTGTCACAAGCTTTGATTTTTAATTTGCTATTAGTGAGCTTGTGAACCCATTTGCTTGATGTGTGTGTGACCTTCTTAACTTCGTGTGTGTGGGAAGGACATGTCTTGCACCTTGTATCTCATTTACTCAAGACTATGTTGATGCTTAATTCTCATCCTTATACTAGTCATCTCAAGTGCTTTGACGTGACTCACACACATCATTTTGGTTGTGCCTATTCTTAGGTTGCCTCATTTACATATTGCTCAACCATATGTTTGTTGCAAATGCTAGGCTTCTTTTCTTATCTATGCCTGCTTGCAATTGTTTTGTGTTCCTATTGATTTTGGGGGAGTGATGATCCTATTTTGTGCACTTGCATCCAAATACAAAAATTCAAAATAGTGCACAAATCATGGGGAGCTTCTCTATTTTTCTTAGAACACTCCTTTGCCCAAATCATAATATTCTTTTATCCTTTTGGCTCGTCGGATCTTTTGATTGCTTGCTTCACTTTGTGTTATGCAAATGAGATCAATTTGTGCCATGTGCTTTGTGCCATGTGCCTTGCTATTATGACTAGGTTTCAGTTGTATAATAATGGATTCACTTGTGTATGTCATGTTCCTATCAATTACGTCTATTTTGTGTATGCAAAGTTTCTTTGTGGATACATATCATGATTATGATTGGCCACTCAGAATTTTTTTATACATGAGAAAGTTCATATCTTTCCTTGATATCATTTATCCCTTGCCGGCCACTTCGTTTGTTTCCTCTTATTCTTATGGTGGCTTCGGTAAGAGGTTGTGTCGTGAGTGCTTGTATGTTTGGCATATAATCTTGCACACCCATGTGTTTTGACTGTTTTCTCACTTATCTAATGCTTGTTTTCATATCTTCATATCTGGTTGCATTCTATAGATTCTGAGCTCCTCAAATTGTTCATTATTGAATATGTGCATTTGCATTCACTCACATTTTGTGATTTGCACACATCAAGGAGGAACTCATACTATATTGGTCTTCTAGATGTTTTGTCTTCCATTTTGGCATTTGTTGCCAATGGGGGAGAAGTTTAGAGGGTTTAAGATAAATATCTTTTGAAGTTCTTGTTGCTTGTGTAGTGTTTTGATGTTAGTACAACTGGTTTTGATAATAAACACCAAGTTTCTTTGTGATAATTGATGCTATCAAAATCACCGCAAGTATACAATTTACCCTCAAAAAAAATTGCGTGCTTGTGTAAAAATTCATTATATAAACCCTCTTGTTGAGATTTTCATCAATTACCAAAATGGGGGAGATTGAAAGTACATGTAGTCCCCATGTGTGGTGTTGGTAATTAATGACAATCCTTATGGACTAATGTGTGCATTAAGATATACATTTGAAGGTTAGTCCCATTGGAAAATGATTGAACAATAATGGAAGACAACTCCTTTGAAGCAACAATTACATTGAGATGATCAAAATGAAGTTCATTTGAGTATCTTAGGGGTTGCCATGCTTAGAGCTATGGTTTGAGCCATAATGGATCAAGATCTTAAAAGGATGATTTGAATGATGAATTCTAGGAGTGGCTCAAAGATATGATCATAAGGGACTCATGTGTTGAGTCATGATTGATCAAGTATTCAAGCAAGATATTCAAGTGAAGAATTCAATATACCCTTCAAGACATCAAGATTAAACATGGAGTAGAGATATAGGTTGACCAAGATGAAGCTCAAAGATCGAACTCTAAATGGTCAACACACGAGCGCAAATGATACACCACATAGGATCTTGTGGTATGATAAGAAATTATCAATTGCACTCTATGTACTAACCCATACTATGTGTTGTCTATGTTTTTGAGGGTTAGGTGATTCTCATGGGCTCGCATCGAGAGAGTGGTTTCAAGTGTCTATGAGAGGTTGACATCAAGTGTTGGTGATCATGGTTGACAAGGGCAAGTTCAAGATAACCATCCCAAAGGATTACATGCTTGAAGCTTGTGGATGATCCCATGATGGACAAGTGAAGATGAATACAAAGCAAAGCTTCCCACATTGTGTATGGGGGAGAGACTTGAAGACTTCACCAATGTATTGCCTTCATCTTGAGCCAAGAAGAAACATCAACATCAAGCTCAAGTGAACGGCTCGTGTCAAAGGTATTAGTTCCTTTGACGTTAGTGTTGTGGAGTGATGACCACCAAAGACACATATACACTCAAGAATGGATTCTCGATAGCTATGTAGTGTAGATCTTTTATGATTCTTGAGTTATAGGGATCCCGCACTATTAAGAGGGGATCACAGGGGTTTGTGATGGATTTGCTCAAGTCAACATCTTCTATACACAATTCCACTCATATCCTATATACCAAAGAAACGCCAAAGCCAAATAGTTTCCCAAAATATATGATCTAACCTTTGCATACTTTGCACCCTCCATTTTGGTTTATCTTGGGTGGTTCTCTATGTGAGGACCTGGAGTTTTTTCATAGCTTCAAAACGAGCCCAATATCATCAAAATCGGAGTCCATATGAAAAAGTTGTGCATGTTTTAGTTTTGGGGTTCCTGCTGTTTTTTTATTGGCCGGACGTCCGGTTGCGTCCGGAAATCCGGTGGCCATATCCAGCAGCAAACGGACGGATTTCCGGTACTTACCGACCGGACGTCCGGAAAGTGTCGGATGTCCGACAAACCTGTTTCCCAAATATCCTGCTACATTCGTTTGATGGCGTGCTACAGCCGTCGGACGTCCGGTGTTCCACCGGACATTCGGTGCCTGTTTTGCCACCGGACGTCTGGTAATCCACCAGACGTCCGACACTTTCATGAGCAGAATTCCGCCCCAACAGCCATTTGGGGCCACACTATAAATACCCCTTCACTACTTCGTGGAGGGGTTGAGCAACACAACTATCTTGACCCACACTTGAAGAAAAGCTCCCTCTCCTTTCTCCTATCTCAAATCTTAGATCCTGGAAAGATTTGTGAGAGTTCTTGAGAGAGATTCCACTCAAGTGAAGATCCACTCCCTATCCCTCTCTTGACCAAAGGAATTCATGATTTGAGCAAGTCTTGAGCATTTCCCCCTTGATCTTGTTACTCTTGGAGGTTGGAGACTCCTAGGCGGTAGGAGTGCTCCGGTGAGGAATCAACTTGTGATTTGTCCCCCAGAAAGTTTGTGAAGGTTTGGAGGCCGCCTCAAGGTCTACCACTAGTGGTTGGGAATCGCCTTCGTGGTGATATCTCAAGGAGAATAGGGTGAGCCTTCGTGGCGTTGGTGTGCCTTCGTGGTAACATCCACCTCTCTAACGGTGACTAGCTTCCCTCCAAGGAAGTGAACATCGGGATACATCATCATCTCCGTGACTTCGGTTATCCCTAACCCTAACTCCTTACTTGTGGTTTACCTTGGTCACTTGACCGTGCATTCACTATTCTTATTGTCCTCATTATATTGTGTTGGTTACCATATCGTAGAGATTATTTAGGCCAACACTTTATAGTCCGCAATTCATACTTCCTACTATTGTTCTATCTTGTGTTTAGTGTGAATTGCTAGCTTGTAACATTCATTTCCATATCTTGTAACATAACCTGTGTAAGCTTGTAGTGCTTACTTGAGTTTGCGTGTATCATTCAATTCCATATATTGTGATACAATTTGTGTAAGCTTGTATTGCCTACTTGTGGGTGTGTGTATTATTCATTTCCATATCTCGTGATATACATTGAGTAAGTTTGTGTAACTTACTTGTGCTTACTCATATCCTCGATGCTCTCATCTTGTTTATGCTAAGTTGTTGGTGCACTTAGTGAGCCTAGTATAGTTAGGATTTGTGCTTAAGTATCCGCTTAGTTTATTTCTGCATTAGGATATAGCCAAATCCGTAAAAGTTTTTAAAACGCCTATTCACCCCTCCCCCCTCTAGGCGACATCGTGGTCCTTTCAGCGGGGAGGAGGGTGTGGCTCTAGAGCCACTTGAGATGAGTGACCTAAGAGGCTGGCTAGGGCAACCGACTATTGTTGCGACCACTTAGGTCGAATCCCAAGATTACCGAAAAAGGCTTTCGCCCCGCTTTATATATAAAGCAACGATCCACAAGCTTCACGATACAAACTCACGCCACCACCGCACACGACACACACACCCAAGGCAAGATACAAAGGTGCCGATCACCGCCACACCACCCTAACGACTACCAAACCACTACATATGTGCGAGGACGAACCACTTGGAGCCACAGAGACCTCCAATTCTCCGAGGAAAGGTGAGACGGAAAACAATGGAGCAAGGACTCCAAGATGGTGCCTCCTAGAAGGGAACATGCTGAGGGGAGGTGTAGTTGAATTGACATATACACCTGTTTTGCTACATTTTTTTTAACTTCTTTGTATACCTTTCTTAGGATATATATACTCAGAATTTTCATTCAAGACTGACTACTGGTTGGGGAATAGCATGCCCCTTGTCAGATATACCCTGTAGCTCTACAAAGTCCAAGTGTAAACCTCATTTTGTAAGTACATTCCATTAGCAAGTGTAGTCGAAAATGGCACTCTTTTCTGTTTTTTGTTCTATTTATTCAGCGAAAATGCCCACGGTGATGCCGCACGGGAGTGCAGAGGCGGCGCCCTCGAGCAGCCATACAAAACGGGAACTTGAGCTAACAAATTACTCCAGCAGCTACTGACCTGACTGCGGAAAAAACTAGGTTTTCTTTTCTTGGGGAATGGAACAAACTAAGTGAGCTCCGGGGGAGTCCGGATAATCCGCTTGGCCTACTGACAGTTGGACCACATGTCCTGATAGCTCATGTGCCATTTACGTTAGGTCCGTCTAGCCCATGTCTGGCCCTCTTTTGTTGTGGTGTCTGGGGAGTCTGGTTCGCACATGTCCATGGACATTTTGTGTCGTTCGTTTGATGAACAGTGTTGGAGTTGCTGAATAAAAAAAACCAGTGTTGTAGTTGCACTAATTGGTGCTAGTTTCAATCCCTCGTGCCCACTAATGGATATTCTGGGCCGAGGCCCACTAACACTCCCTTCGCTCGCCCACCTCGCTCTCGCTAGCTCCCTCTGCTCGTTTCATTTTTTTTCAACCACCTCACAAGCCGCCTTAACCATTGACATTTCTAAAAGAAGTTTGTAGGTTTGAGAAAAAGTTTGTGTATTTAAAAAATGTTTACAGATTCAAACAAGGTCCACAGATTTGAAAAAAGTTTATACATTTTGAAAACATTCATGAATTTGGGAAAAATCGTGAGTTTTAAAAATTTCATGAATTTGAAAAAGAATATTTTTTTGAAAAAGTACGCCTATTTGAAAACCTTACTGCATCACAAAAAATTGCAGATTCAAAAAAAATCACGAATTTGATAAAGTTCGTGCATTTGAAAAACTTCCGTAAATTTTTTAAAATGAGAATTTTAAAACATTTATGTCTTTTGAAAATAATTCAAGAATTTAGAAAAAATCAAATTATAAAACAGAAAAATAACAAAATGTAGAAAAACAAAAAAATAACCAAAAGTGGTTAAATGCTCACCCCTAGGTCCCCATGCGCACCCTTTTGGGCCGGCCTATGTGCGGTGTGTGGCGCCCTTTTTCGTTTCCTTTTTTTCCTTTTTAACTGATTTTCGTTTTTCTTTTTTGCTTATTACCGAAAATTCCGTATTTACAAAAATATTCATGATGTTGAAAATGTTCATAATTTTAAATATCAAAAATTTAAAATATATTAATGACTTCAAACATTTTTTCCGGATTTTGAAAAATGTTCACGAATTTTAAAAATTATTCACAAAAATGCACTAATTTGGAAAAAAACTTCATAAATTTCACGAAATGTTCCTTGCTTCAAAAAAATGTTCGCAAATTTCTAAAAATTAAGATTTTGTATTTGATGAACAAGTTTTTAATTTGATGTACTTTTTGTAAATTTGACGAAGAAATTTTGAATTGCGTGAAAAAATATTGTATCCATTTAATTTTTTTTGAGAAAAATACGATGATTTTTTTATTTGATGAATAGTTTCTGGAATTGATGAAATTTGTTAAATTCAGTGAACAATAGTTGAATTTGATGAATTAAAATGTTCACAATTTAAAACAAACATGAAAACAAAAAACCCAAAAAATAAAATTGAAAACTAAAATAAAATAAAATAGAACATGGAAATATAAAATAAAAATGGAAATAAAAAACCGAAAGGAAAATGAAAAACCCAGTATGTGAATGTTCTAGAACGTTCCCAAATTGGAAGAGGGATTGCACGTTGAGTCGACACAGTTTACTTATCGAGCGTAAGGGGGTGGGTGTTTGCTCGACATGTGTCAACCCATGGTTCAAATGGGAAGAAAGAAAAGGTAAATGGGCCGAGCCCACGTCGACGGGAGGGTGTACAGTAGGTTGCAGAAACAATAGCAAGTAATTCTAAAAAAACAATAGCAAGCTGGCATCAAAAGTGCCAAATCGGGATTGGTGGAAGTTTGAGTTTTAATCATTTTCGAAGACCAAGCCCTAGGCCACTATTCAAAATTTTGAGCCAGTCCATCTTGTTCCGCACACGTACATGCAATGTAACCTATGCGGTGCCCACAGATGGACTTGTGGTATTTCCCGCAGTATTTCCACCTAAGGGCTCCATTGAATCAAAGGAATTTCATAAGATTTTTGGAGAGTTATAATCTTTAGGAATTTTTTCTACGTTGGTATTTCAAGTCATAGGATTGAATCATATAGGGTTTTCTCCTATGAAATTATGTGTGCTACATTTCATAGAAAATATAACATTCACTCCAACCTCCTTTTCAAATTCCTTTATTTTTCCTATTGGCATCAAACACTCTCTGTTAATCTTATAGGATTCAAATGGGCATGTCAATTTAATTCTGTAATTTACTATTCCCGCATTTTGAGAATCATACCAATCAAAGAGTGCCTAATTTGTTCTACCGCAGCGCTACTTCCTCTGACCTAGGTAATGGGATATCTATGGCCCGTGCGCCAAATTGCCGCACTCCACCCGGGACCGGTGCCTTGGGAAAATCTTTGTATTGATTACCTGGAATCAGTGGTGTAACCAGGTCCCAGACTTCCTAGGCGGCCACATGGGTCATGATGTCATATCTCTTTGCTGACTGTAGAGCCCTCAACACTGTTTGGCACTATAGCGTGTATTTGGCTCAGGGCTTGCCTAGGGCCTGGCCTAATCCTGATGACGCTACTGCTTGGAATTATTCCTATTATTGAAAATAGTAATATTGCTTTGTCCTGATAACAATTCAATCGAATCGGCATTTTTCTACTACGAGTCACGATTTTGGTCCAGTCCACCTTATACAAGATAAAAAGGAGAAAACTCTCTTCTAGTCAATTAGTAGTCCTACTCATGATTTCTTTGAATTTGCACGCATAGCCACCCACAACATGTCAAACCTATCTGTCGCCACCGGTTTTTCCAACCCTCTCATCACCGCCAGGCCAAGACTGCGTGGCTCCAGTAAAGGCAGTGAGGATTTGTCCACAAAGGAGTTTGGTGCAGCGGGGTTGGCCGGCTATAGCGGATTGGGGCTGCTGGCGACGGCGGATGTTTGGCCAGGAGGTGGCAGTTCTGGATCAATGACACTCGCTTGCGATGTTGCCTGTGTTGACAGAAGGTCCCTGAAAACGGGGGTCCTAGGTGGTGGCGGGCTTGACCTCTAGCCCCGATTGGTGTACAACGGCGTGGGCGTCTTGATTCAGGCTGGTTTAGGGAGTCGGTGTGTCTTGGGCGAGGCGGCATCCCCAGTTAGGAATAATGTCCTCCCATCCTATCCTTGTTTTTGGTTCGCTTTGCGTCGTGGGAGGGGCATGTGGAGGTGTACCACCGACGGATCCTCCTGGATCCAGTCGGCTCTGGTCTCCGGTGAATCCTTATGGATTCAGTATGCGTTCGTGGTCTTTGGAGTATCTACATGATCTTTTCAGTGTCGTCTTCTCCGGGGTGATGGTTTGTTACATAGATCGAGGCCGCATGCATCTTCTGGTCTACATCGACGATGTCCTGACCTTTTCTTCTACTAGTACATGGAATCGACCCATCCCACACAATTAAGTTTTCACGGCCACCTGCGAGCCTTAGATGGCCCTCCCTCGGCCATCATTCGTCATTTCCATGGGCTTTGACTCCAATCCGAAGCTCCTGGCCCATCCACAACTTCCGCCACCACCGCCTCCACCTCCATAGCTCCTAACGACACCGCCGCCTACAACTCCGCGCCCCACTGAAGTTGGCGACTACAAGTCTGTGTAGGTGACATCTTTTGAGCTCCCGCGAGTTGGGTGTCACAACTTGTGGTGTGCCCAGGTCTTATCGCCCCAGCCAATGGCGTCACAGATGAGTTGTTCTACGTGTTGCGACATGTTTTGTGGGCCTCTACTACTGACAACGAGGGGGAGCTAGTCCCCAAACACGATCGGCTTCCACCAATGCCATTGATTTCTGGAGAGCGTGCATGGGGCGCAAGGAGGGAGCATGTGGCGGTTGGCGGGACGTGATGCTGCACCATAGCCCATGTCGTTGACTTCACCAAATTTAGCTTTGGGTTCTCTTACGTTCCCCTCATGGCTCCATGGTAGATGCTACAGATGTCTCAATTCTCGGCACCGCACGTCAGATTGCAGAGGTCCCTTTAGGTTCTCTCGTTGCTTTCTGAACGACCGTTGGGCATGTGAGTGTCGTGACGTTTGGCATCTTCTCAGCCTATTGGAAAACCCTACTGCCTCACGACCATCCTGCCTCGCTGTCAAGCATCCTCAATGTCCATCTCTACGTTAGGCCCATTCCAAGGCGATTCATCGTGATTCATGGATGTCGGTCATTTTCTCTCCCACTGTCTCGGCAACCCCAAGTAATTTGGTCCCGTGGTCCATCTTTGTTGTGCGGGCCAAACTACTACACTCTCGGTTGCTAGTATTGGCTTCACTTGAGATGAAGGAGGCGGTCCACCCTCCCCTTGACGTCATCGGATCTATATAAGGTTTGCTTCTTTGGGTTGGGAGCTTTCTAGAGCGTGTAGAGGTTGCTCTGGGCAAGCCCTCTGTTAGGGCATAATTTTCCCTGGTTTGTTTTGGTGATTGATGACAATACATTTGCGGACTAATTGCGTGCATTAAGCTTTTCAGGTGATCTAATATAAGGGCACTATGCGATTGTTACCCCTCGAGGACTTCACTTTAGATGGACTATTTTCCCTCGTTTCTTTTTGGTGGAATTGAGTCGTAGGGATAACCATACTATCAAGAGGGGATCCGTTTCGGAAGAGTATGGGTGGAATCATCACGTAGACACTTTCCTTGCACCCTCGCCTTCTTCCTGCTTCTTTGGAGTATCCGTGCTGTGCAAAACAAGGGGTGCTGTGTGCTAAGCGGTAGTACCGTGGTCAGGGCGGTAGTACCGCTTGTTAGTGCCGCTGGTACTACCGCCCCTGCTGTGGTCTCGATTTTTCGTGTCGGGTTTCCGCAAAGGACCACGCAGGGGAGCGGTAGTAGGGATGGTAGTAGGGCGCGGTAGTACCGCTTATTAGAAGTAGTACCGCTCCTACGTCCGCTCAAACTGCCGCTCAGCTCGCTGCCCTCCTCTATTTTTCCAGCGGCTGTAGGGAGCGGCAGTATCCCTTATCGGCGGTAGTACCGCCCTCAGGGCGGTGTACCGCCCTAGTGCGTGTACTTCTTCTCCCTCAGCCCTGGTTTCCCTATGCCTGCTTGCCACAGTGGTAGTACCGTTGTGGCAGCGGTAGTACCGCTCCGGCAGCGGCAGTACCGCCCAGATGCGGGTTGCGGGCTGCATAACGGTTGGATGTGTCCCCCCACTATATAAAGGGGTCTTCTTCTCCAAGAAGACTTACCTCTTTTCCGCCAAAACTCCATTGTTGCTCCTCAAGCTTATTTTCGCTCGATCTCTCTCCCTAGCCAATCAAACTTGTTGATTTTGTAGGGATTGGTTGAGAAGGCCCAAATCTACACTTCCACCAAGAGAAATGTTATTCCCCCCACTAATACCTTGCGGATCTTGTTACTCTTGGGTGTTTGAGCACCCTAGACGGTTGAGGTCACCTCGGAGCCATATTCCATTGTCGTGAAGCTCTGCGGTTTCATTGGGAGCCTCCAATTAAGTTGTGGAGAGAGCCCCAACCTTGTTTGTAAAGGTCCGGTTGCCGCCTTCAGGGGCACCAATAGTGGAATCACGGCATCTCGCATTGTGTGAGGGCGTGAGGAGAATACGGTGGCCCTAGTGGCTTCTTGGGGAGCATTGTGCCTCCACACCGCTCCAACGGAGACGTACTTCCCCTCAAAGGAAGGAACTTCGGTAACACATCCTCGTCTTCACCGGCTCCACTCTTGGTTATCTCATGCCTTTACTTGTGCAAGATTATTTGTGTTATATCCCTTGCTTGCTTGTGTGCTTGTTGTTGTTGCATCATATAGGTTGCTCACCTAGTTGCACATCTAGACAACCTACTTTGTTGCAAAGTTTAAATTGGTAAAGAAAAGCTAAAAATTGTTAGTTGCCTATTCACCCCCCTCTAGTCAACTATATCGATCCTTTCAATTGGTATCAGAGCCTCGTCTATTTATTAAGGACTTTGCCGTCCGAAGAGTATGGTTGAGACCGTAGACGGTGGGGAAGAGCACTCTGGTGTGAATCCGTTCTCGTCTACGGGCGATGGGGGAACCGCGGTCTCTCGTGAGGAATTCAATGTGGCTTTGGACACATTGAAAACATCCATGACGACCGAGGTTGAAAGCATGTTTAACAAATTCCTAGAAGGGCTTAAACTATCCACCGCACTGATGAAAGTGGGTGATCCCACTAACAAGGTGACGGATGCTAACTCCGACAAGGGGGAAGCTACTAGTGAAAAGGCTCCTTCTTCTAGTGGTAAAAATGGCACCGACATCTTTGCCCATGTGGAACCTCCGCTTACTTATGGTGGACCGATTCCTTCAACTCATTTGAATCATGCCGGTCCTCCCCCCAAGATTGTGAAAAATGAGGACTTTGATTATTGGGTTTATCGCTTTAAGCGTCATTTAAACCATGTTAATACTAACCTTTGGAGAATCATTGAAGAAGGTTTCTATCCGCATGGTCGAAGCAACTTCACCCCTAGAGAAGCCGCGGATAATCAAATCAATGAGAATGCTCTCTTCATCATCGAAGATGCAATTCCACCCGAAGATCTTGCTCATCTCCGACCCTTCACCATGGCCAAGGATGCATGGAGCCATGTTGTTTCCCTCTACAGGGGAAGCACAAGCATTCAACGCTCCAACTATGAAGTGGTTCAAGATGAAGCCGATGAGTTCGCAATGAAAGAAGATGAAGAACCTCGTGAGCTTTATCGGAGATTAACTACTCTCGCGGTCTCACTCCGAGATCATGGGAGCAAAGATACGGATGAAAATTGGATCAAGCGCAAATTCCTCAAGGCCATGATGCCTTACCACAAGGCCATCTCCTCTATCATTCGTCAAAGGCCGGATTTCCACACCTTGTCCTCAAGTGAAGTGTTGGATGAGTTTGTGGCTATGAGTATCTTGGACAAGACCGCCGACAATGCGGTGTTATGTTCTCAAAGAGCAAAGAAGCCCAACCTTGCCTTGAAGGCCAAGGTTAGTGTGGAAGAAGAGGATGAAGAGGAAGAAGAGGAGAGCAACCCCGAAGATACAAAGTATGCTTATCATGAGCACATGGCTCTCGCTTCAAGGCAATTTTGGAGCAAGAAGAACTCAAGGCCCAACTTCAACAAGAGCAACTCAAGTAGCACGAAGGGCAAGCAACGTGTGAGGACTTGCTATAATTGTGGCAATGTGAGCCACTTTGTTGCGGAATGCCCAGATGAGAAGAGGGAAGACAATGGTGGCAAGCTCATCCGAAAAGACAAGGCCAAGTCTTTCCCAAACAAGAGCAACTTCACCAAGAAGACTCCTCCCAAGGGATTGGTGGCACAAGAAGAGTACAATGAGGATGATGATGATGATGAAGACGGTGAGTCGGTTGCCATGGCCTCCGTTGCCATTGCGACAACTCCAAGGGTGTCTCTCTTTGACTCACCCAATGAGAACATCACCGCCAAGTGCCTCATGGCTAAAGCCACCAACAAGGTAACCCCCAACATCAACACTACCATCATTACTAATCCTTCTTTGATGGATTGCATTGATGAAAATGAGGGTTCTAATGGGGAGGAAAATGAATTTGAGTCTTTTATGAGTAATCTTAAGGGTAAATCCAAGAAGCACTTTGTTGCTCTCTTGGAACAACTTGGTGAAGCCAATGACATGATTGAGGCTCACGAAGAAACCATCTCTAAGATGGAGGGGCATAGTCCTGACTATGCCGATGAGATATCGGATCTCTCTAACGCTCTTGAAGAAGAGTGTGGTTATTGTTTGGCTCTTGAGGAGTCATACAACGATGATCATGCTAAACTAAAGAAAGATCTTGATCATGCTCTTGTTGTATCTCGTGTGCTAAATTCCGAGAAGGCCAAACTTGGGGTTGATCTTGCTAGACTCAAGGAGGAGTCTGATATACTTGACAAGGCTCACAAGGCCTTGAAGGGTATTCATGCTAGTCTTAAGGAGTCTCATGATCAACTTCAAGTGAAGCTAACCAAGGAGAAAGCCACCTTTCCTCACATGGGTTTAATTGATAATGCAAATGCTACTAACCCTTGTTGTGAGCATGGGCATCTTGTTGAGGAGAATGCAAAGTTGAAGGAGCAACTTGAGAAAGGCCTTGTGTCGTGCATACAAGGTGAGAAGAACCTCAACGACCTTTTGAGCAATCAAAAGGAAGTTGTGGCCAAGGAAGGGATTGGGTTCGCACCCATGCCCAAGAACAAGAAGAAGAATGAAAAGACCAAACGACCTCCTCCTCTCAAGCAAACTTTTGTGAAGGAGGGAGAGGGTGCTTCCAAGGAGAAGAAGAACAATGTGAAGGGTGGTGGTGTCAAGAAGGGCAATGCCACCCCTTCCAATAAAGCTGGAGACTTTAACCCTTCTTATGTGTTGTGCCGTGCTAGTGATGGGCATGTTTATGCAAAATTTGTTGGTTCTCCTTATGAGTACATTGAATGGTCTATTTGGGTTCCTAAGACCCTTGTTACTAACATCAAAGGACCCATCACAAAATGGGTACCTAAAACCAAGCATTGATCTCTTGTAGGTGTTTGCTTCTGGTGGGGGATCATGGTTGCTCGATAGTGGAGCTACTAATCATATGACCGGAAGCAAGGACTTGGTGGTGGACGTGCACAAGATTCCATCTATGCCAACCAATGTCGAGTGGGGTGATGCCTCGTCCTCTAAGGTATTGGGACTTGGCAAGGTTGTCATTTCTCATGATCTCACGATCGAGAAGGTCATGCTTGTTGAGTCCCTTGCATACAATTTACTTTCCGTTCGTCAACTTGCACTCATGGGCTTTGCCACTTTCTTTGATATTGATACCATGGCCCTCTTGTGGAGCAAGACTCTTAAAGTAGCCTTTGTTGGGCATGTCGAGAATGGTCTCTATGTGATTAACTTTTCAGAGCGACCCACTAAGACCGCGATATGCCGAATGGCTAAAGTTGACGTGGGATGGCTTTGGCATCACCGTTTAGCCCATGTCAATATGAGATTTTTGCAAAGTCTTATCAAGGGGGACCATGTCCGTGGACTAACAAATGTTAGTTTTGCTAAGGATCATGCTTGCAGTGCTTGTATCGAAGGAAAGCTACATGAAAAGGCTCACCCTCCCACGACTATCATTTACTCGAAGAGGCCCTTGGAGCTCCTTCATTTGGATCTCTTTGGGCCTCCATCCTTTGATAGTCTTGGGGGTAGAAAGTATTGCTTGGTGATTGTGGATGATTATTGAAGATACAGTTGGGTATATTTCTTCAAGAGGAAGAGCGGGACCCAACAAACCGTCATTGACTTTGCAAATGAAGCCCAACGTCAACACAATGCAAAGATCTTGACAATAAGAAGTGACAACGGCACCGATTTCAAGAACTACACCTTGGATGAGTTTCTTAGTGATGAGGGGATCAAGCATCAATATTCCGCACCATACACCCCTCAACAAAATGGTGTAGCAGAGAGAAAGAACTGGACGTTGATGGATGCGGCAAGGACCATGATGGCGGAGTTCAAGTCTCCATACAACTTTTGGGCCGAAGCCAT
The DNA here is from genome assembly GCF_018294505.1 of Triticum aestivum. Lineage (NCBI taxonomy): Eukaryota > Viridiplantae > Streptophyta > Magnoliopsida > Poales > Poaceae > Triticum > Triticum aestivum. The sequence goes on from NC_057796.1 coordinate 357,692,368, forward strand.
CAACACCGCGTGTCATGCATCCAATCGGCTCTATCTCCGCAAAGGCTTGAACAAGACTCCATATGAGATTCTCACCGGTAACAAGCCCAACCTCAAGTACTTCCGGGTGTTCGGGTGTAAGTGTTTCTTTCTCAAGAAAGGTGTTCGGTTCTCTAAATTTGAGGCTAGAGCTCAAGAGGGCATATTTGTTGGTTATGCTACAAACTCTCATGCTTACCGTGTCCTCAATAAGTCCACGGGAGTTATTGAGGAGACGTGTGACATGGAGTTTGATGAGAATAACGGCTCCCAAGTGGAGCAAAGTGGCACTTGTGATGTAGGTGATGAAATTCCTCCCCAAGCCATAAGAAGAATGGGAGTTGGTTTTATCCTACCCATTGAGGAACCCCTTGTGGCCAAAGGAGAAGGACAATGATCCACCCAAGTGGAGCCATCACCAACCCAAGGCCCACATGCTTCCAAAGAACAAAGTGAAGGCCCTCAAACTCATGAACGAGACCAAGGGCAAGATCTACCTCAAGATGGTGTTGAATCACCAAGTGATGCCCAAGGTCAAGTTCTTCCATCCGAGCAAGTTCAAGATCAAGAGCAAGCTCAAGATCAAGAACAAGCTCAAGATGACGCTCAAGATGATCAAGTGACCGCTCCTCAACTCACTCCGGAGGAGGAATTAGAGCATCGTGCCGCCAAGATCGCATCCAAGCTCACAACCAAGGATTATCTCATGAAAAATGTGCTTGGGAGCATTTGAAAGGGGGTAAGCACTCGTAGACAATTGGCAAACTATTGTGAACATCACGCGTTTGTCTCTTGTGTTGAACCCCAAAAGGTCTATGAGGCGCTCGAGGATCCGGATTGGCTTAATGCCATGCATGAAGAACTCAACAACTTCAAGCACAACAAGGTGTGGAGATTGGTGCCAAGGCCAACAGGGAACCATAATTTCATTGGAACCAAGTGGATATTCAAGAACAAGCAAGATGCTCATGGAATTATCATTCGCAACAAGGCTCGTTTGGTAGCACAAGGCTACTCCCAAGTCGAGGGTATCGACTACGGTGAAACCTTTGCTCCCGTTGCTCGCCTTGAATCCATTCGCATGTTGATTGCTTATGCTTCTCATCATAACTTTAAGTTGCAACAAATGGATGTGAAGAGTGATTTTCTCAATGGTCCTATTAATGAGTTGGTATATGTCAAGCAACCCCTCGGGTTCGAGGATCCCTATTTTCTCGATCATGTGTACCAACTCGATAAGGCACTCTATGGCCTTAAGCAAGCCCCACGTGCATGGTATGACCACCTTACCGAGTTGTTGCAAGATCGCGGTTTTGAAATTGGGAAAATTGACCCCACTCTTTTTACTAAGAAGGTCAAAGGGGAGTTGTTTGTGTGCAAACTATATGTTGATGATATTATCTTTGGTTCCCCTAACAAAGCTTTCAATGAGGAATTTGCCGTACTCATGACCTCCAAGTTCAAGATGTCCATGATGGGAGAGTTGAAGTTCTTTCTCGGGTTCGAAGTCAAGCAACGAAGAGAAGGAACCTTCATTAACCAAGCCAAATACACTCAAGACATGCTCAAGAGATTCAAGCTAAGTGATGTTAAGCCGGCTTCCACTCCAATGCCCGTCAAATGCCAACTTGACATAGATCCCAATGGTAAAGCGGTGGATCACAAGGTATATCGCTTCATGATTGGCTCCTTGCTTTACCTTTGTGCATCTAGACCGGATATCATGTTGAGTGTGGGAATTTGTGCACGGTTTCAAGCCGCACCTAAGGAAAGCCACTTTGTGGCGGTCAAGCGAATCTTTCGATATTTGGCTCATACCCCAAACTTTGGCCTGTGGTTTCCAAGAGGATCTAACTTCAACCTTGTGGGCTATTCGGACTCTGATTGGGCGGGAGACAAAGTGGATAGGAAGTCCACTTCCAGAGGGTGCCAATTTCTTGGTTCCTCTTTGGTGAGTTGGTCTTCCAAGAAGCAAAGTTGTGTGTCTCTCTCGTCCACCGAAGCGGAGTATGTGGCTGCCAGTAGTTGTTGTGCACAACTTCTATGGATGAGGCAAACTTTGAAGGATTACGGTGTCATTTGTGACAAAGTGCCTCTTTGGTGTGACAATGAAAGTGCCATCAAGATTTCTCTCAACCTGGTTCAACACTTCAAGACGAAGCATATTGAGATGCGGTATCACTTCATCCGGGATCACATTAGGCGAGGGGAGATCGAGCTCAACTATGTCAACACTCATGATAACCTTGCAGATATTTTCACGAAGCCCTTGGATGAAGCAAGATTTCGCGAGTTAAGGCATGAACTAAATATCATTGATTCGAGCAATGTGGCTTGAACCCTTGCACACCCCACCATACTCAACTTGTTGTCTTGTTTAGATGTAGGCATGGACATAGGGGGAGTGGTGTTCTCTCAATGAACTCTTCCTCCCCCCATTTATGCATAAATTGATCAAGTCTTTCACATTAGCCATTTTTTATGGTACTTGTGCTTCAAAGATGAGTGTTGGTCATGGGCCCAAGGTTAAAATCTTCGTGGCGCCATACCATATAGCTCAAACATAGGTGGTCTCGACCACTGCCCTCTCTTCTCGAGAGTTTGTCTGTGTGTTGTCTCCTTTCGCTGGTGCTTCTCTCTTTTGAGTGGTTGTGCTCTGGTGTGGTCGTGTTCGGGTTTGTCTTGCTTGTCTTGTGTCTTGTGTGCTAGTCATGCGTAAGCCATCTTTTCCCCCTTGTTCCTGCTTTGGGGTGCCTGAGCGGTACTACCGCAGCAGCAGAGCGGTACTACCGCCCTGCCGACACGGTACTACCGTGGAGCGGTACAGCTGGGCGCGTTGTGCTTCAGATCTGCACCGAAGCGGTACTACCGTGCCCTGTGCAGTACTACCGCTTAGGGCTGGGTGTGTGGGATATGTATCGGGCAGGGGGAGTTTCCACTCCCCCATACCCGTTCAGTTTGCCCCATCTCCTCGTCCTCTCCTCTCTCAGGCGACTCCCCAAGCACCGGAGGTCCGCCGCCGGGCCGCCGGATCCAGGCCGTCTCCCTCGGTTCCAACCGGTGGGATCGTTCCCCACCCTCTCCTCTTGCCATGGATGTCGGTATTTCCCTCGTTCTTCTCTCCCTTGGTTCTCTTTCTTGAATCTAGGTTTTGGGCTATATTCATTGCATTCCTCGATTTGGTTGTTGAATCGAGGCTTATGAAGGACTTGGGAGACTGCTAGACTAGGTAGATTGATGATTAGGTATCGAAATATGGACTTTTGCATCTCCGGTAGTACCGGATCTTGCCGCGATAGGTGTCAGCCCGCTGACAACCGCTCCGGCGGTACTACCGCTGCACCCTAGCGGTACTACCGCTCTGGTGCGCGATACTACCGCTCTGAGATGCCAATGCCCATGTGTCCCTACCTAATTTTCCATCTTTGGTGTTTGTTTTTCCTTGGCTTATGCTCTCTTGCTCTTGTGGTTCTTGTATGTGTGTGTGTTTCAGGTGGTAGTAGCTCCGGGCATCAGGCTCGCCGCAAGAATCCAGACCGTGCAACAGGTTCCAAGCGTTATCGCTCTTCGGATGTACCATAGGCTACTGCTACTGTTGCTGAGGGTGGCTCGTCTGAGCCGCCAAAACGCAAGGCCAAGGTTCCAACGTCGAAGACCTCCGCTGGGCCCAAGTGTGCTAATCAGATGTCTGCAATGGAGTTCTGTACCAAGAGGAAGCACAATCCCTACCATGTGGATCAGGAGCCTGCTCTTCAAAGCCGTCCGTTCTGGAACAGGTTTCAGCAGTCCATCTATCACGATGTCTTGAAGCAAAAGAAGAACTTGTTTGTGAAGGTCAAGTCTGTCGATCTCTCGCACATGGAGAAGGACTTGCAATACTTTGGGAATGCTCTGCAGAGGTGTGAGGAGTTGGATATCAAGAGGATCATTTCTTTCATCAAGGACTTTGATGCCGAGCTCGTGGCCCGGTTCTTTGCCACCGTTCACTTTGGGCATGATCCGGCCCGCACTCTGACTTGGATGACCAATGGTCGTCTTCTGCCCGCACCATGGAAGGACTTCATGGTCAGCTTATCGTACAATGATAAGGGTGCCCAGACCCCACTTGGGTTTCGCCCTCATAAGGAGATTGCCGCTACTCACAAGGAAAAGCTTTGGCCTTATTCTACCAGGAAGGTATCTGAGACTGGGAAGATTTCTTATGAGCTCTGGCCCTTCCTAGACACCATGCTTCGGATTTTCCGGAACACCCTGTTTCCTCGGGTCGGCAACTTGGATCAGGTGCACTCTTACCTTGTTGACTTGCTTCTATTCTGTCAAGAAGAGCAGGGCTCTCAGCAGGTGCTGGATGTGTCACATGTGATGTGGTCTGAACTTCACTCTGCTATCATGCAGCGCAAGTGCATCATTTATGGACCCTATCTTATGTAGCTTATCGAGGACACTTGGGTAGCCAAGTTTCCAGATGAGGAGCTTGTCACAGACAATATGGTTTCTCATGATATTATCGAGCTGCGTCAGAAGGAGAAGTGGAGTTCGTCTACTCCGGCACCTCCAGTGCAGGAGACAGTCTTATCTGATGCCGATGATGAGGAGGAGGATGGGCAGGAGTATGTGCCCCCATCTGAGGAGCCCTCTTGGGCGTAGAAACTCAAGGAGAAGATGAAGCGTTTGTTCTGCTTTCAGGCCAAGGGCCAGTACAAGGCTCACAAGGAGGCCAAGATGGCTCGTCGTCGTGACAAGGCCATTATGAGACAGGTTGGCCTTGAGGTTGCGGATGGCTCTGAGGAGCGGATCACTGATGAGGAGTCTTGGATCAGACTGCACTGCCCGTGGTCTGACACTGAGGAGGACACCGGAGTTCGCGCTTCTCCCCGTGCTGCAGAGGACTCTGAGAAGGAGGAGGAACATGACTGGTGATGCCATGGAGATCTACTACCATCGTGTCTCGTGTCGTCCCTTTCCCTTTGGTGTCTTGCTGCCAAAGGGGGAGAGTTAGGGATTTGCTTTGGGTTTTGTGTTTGCGTGTTCGTTCGTGTTCGTTCGCTTTCTTGTTTTGTACTCTGTTCGGCTGTGAGTGAGACCATATGGTGTAAGACATATGTGAACCCCCCTATCTTATCTACTTTAGTCTCAAGTTCTCTGTTATCTTGTGAGATGCATCATTACCGGCACTTATATTATTGCTCTCATGCTTGTCCTTGCTTAGCTGTACTTGTTATTATTCTTATATGCAAGGATGTTGCCCGTCTATAAAATATAGGGGGAGTTTGATCCTAAAGATGTGCACATAGCCTTTCATGCTAATTTCCTTGGTGCACACCTCTAGGGGGAGCCCGTCTATATTTTGTAGGGAGTTGGTTTGCTTAATTTCCAGTTACTATATTTTGTGCAAATCCCGTGTTGTCATCAATCCACCAAAAAGGGGGAGATTGTTAGGGCATAATTTTCCTGGTTTGTTTTGGTGATTGATGACAATACATTTGCGGACTAATCATGTGCATTAAGCTTTTCAGGTGATCTAATATAAGGGCACTATGCGATTGTTACCCCTCGAGGACTTCACTTTAGACGAACTATTTTCCCTCGTTTCTTTTCGGTGGAATTGAGTCGTAGGGATAACCGTACTATCAAGAGGGGATCCGTTTCGGAAGAGTATGGGTGGAATCATCACGTAGACACTTTCCTTGCACCCTCGCCTTCTTCCTGCTTCATTGGAGTATCCGTGATGTGCAAAACAAGGGGTGATGTGTGCTAAGCGGTAGTACCGCGGTCAGGGCGGTAGTACCGCCTATCGGCGGTAGTACCGCTTGTTAGTGCCGCTAGTACTACCGCCCCTACTGTGGTCTCGATTTTTCATGTCGGGTTTCCGCAAAGGACCACGCAGGGGAGCGGTAGTAGGGACGGCAGTAGGGCACGGTAGTACCGCCTATTAGCAGTAGTACCGCTCCTACATCCGCTCCAACTGCCGCTCAGCTCGCTGCCCTCCTCTGTTTTCCAGCGGCTGTAGGGAGCGACAGTACCGCTTATCGGCGGTAGTACCGCCCTAGTGTGTGCACTTCTTCTCCCTCAGCCCTAGTTGCCCTATGCCTGCTTGCCACAGCGGTAGTACCGTTGTGGCAGTGGTAGTACCGCTCCGGCAGCGGTAGTACCGCCCAGATGCGGGTTGCGGGCTGCATAACGGTTGGATGTGTCCCCCCACTATATAAAGGGGTCTTCTTCTCCAAGAAGACTTACCTCTTTTCCCCCAAAACTCCATTGTTGCTCCTCAAGCTTATTTTCGCCCGATCTCTCTTCCTAGCCAATCAAACTTGTTGATTTTCTAGGGATTGGTTGAGAAGGCCCAGATCTACATTTCCACCAAGAGAAATTTGATTCCCCCCACTAATCCCTTGCGGATCTTGTTACTCTTGGGTGTTTGAGCACCCTAGACGGTTGAGGTCACCTCGGAGCCATATTCCATTGTGGTGAAGCTCCGTGGTTTCGTTGGGAGCCTCCAATTAAGTTGTGGAGAGAGCCCCAACCTTGTTTTTAAAGGTCCGGTTGCCGCCTTCAAGGGCACCAATAGTGGAATCACGGCATCTCGCATTGTGTGAGGGCGTGAGGAGAATACGATGGCCCTAGTGGCTTCTTGGGGAGCATTGTGCCTCCACACCTCTCCAATGGAGACGTACTTCCCCTCAAAGGAAGGAACTTCGGTAACACATCCTCGTCTTCACCGGCTCCACTCTTGGTTATCTCGTGCCTTTACTTGTGCAAGCTTATTTGTGTTATATCCCTTGCTTGCTTGTGTGCTTGTTGTTGTTGCATCATATAGGTTGCTCACCTAGTTGCACATCTAGACAACCTACTTTGTTGCAAAGTTTAAATTGGTAAAGAAAAGCTAAAAATTGTTAGTTGCCTATTCACCCCCCCCCTCTAGTCAACTATATCGATCTTTTCACCCTCTCTTGTACTTGAGGTGATGTTGACCCCACATGTGTTGCCTCCTATTGTAGAGCACGAGGTTGGCTTTGATGACCAGAGGGATTTGGAGCTCTATGATCGCTTCTCCCCTCGTGTTGGGGCAAGTTTGTTGTCACTACCTGCCTTTCCCTGTGGGCGTACTGGCTCGCTATATGAGGACACTAGTGGAGTAGGGCTTCATGATCATTTCTCCCCTCACTCTCGGGCCATCTCATTGTCGTCTTCCTTTTAGGGTATGGCTATCGATGTGGTTGTGGCTCTGGTGCTGCACATCATGCTCGAGCTTCAGGGTTGTGTGCAGAACCGGTTCTGCCTCTGTTCATCGAGCAAGTCAAGGTGCACTCTTCGATATCTCCGTTGTGCTTTTACGGCCCAGCCAGGCGCTCATCTTCGAGGAGAGCGATGATTAGGATGATGTAGTTGTTGGAAATATGCCCTAGAGGCAATAATATTGTATTATTATATTTCCATATTCATAGTTAAGAGTTTATATTCCATGTTATACTGCTATGATCTTGGAATATGTGATTCAGTTGAAAACTCATATGCACGTGTGGAATGATAAACGGTAACAATAGGTTTTCGGTCTCGCCTCTAAGACTGGCTCAAGTGTTCTTGGTGATCATGTTTTCTGGATCTTAGAATATCGTTCAGTGTAACGATAGTCCTAAAACAACATTGAGGGTATGACGTTAGAAGAACGATCATATTGAATCGACCCAATACTTGTTTGTTATACTTTGTGATTATATCATCTAAAATCATTTGTTATAACACAGAGTGTTAGCATGCATTTTAGTTCCTCTGACCATGAGAGTATCTCGATCACTTCCTACCAGACGGTGGGCTTTGGGGTTGCTCAAACTTCATTTGTAACAAGGTGACCATAACGAAAACTTTCAGGTTCACCGGAAAGTTTGACAAGTGACCGGATAGCTCAAGAGTGGGATTTGCTCCTCCGACGATGGAGCGATATTCTTAGGCCCCTCTCGGTGTGACGGCATCAATCATCGTCTAGCCAGACACAGGTGACTACGTCACGAGGATGCCGGAACATGTCAACAAGAAAGAAGAACAAAACCGGTAACGGGAGCAACGGTACAGTGAGCATGGTGATGACTCAGGAGGATACCGATGCACACCAGGTTTTGTAAAGTATCGTGAAGCAAAGGGAACATCACATTATAACCAAAGGTTCACCCGAATATCATTCCTGTAATCATAGGGACCGATATGGATGTCCATGGTTCCGCTATCGGTGATTGAACGAAGGGGTTTAGTTCATGTCTATGGTTTACTGAACCTACAGGGTCACAAGCTTAAGGTAATCACGATCTGCTGAGTGTTAGTGGGACGAGAGTAATGAGAATATATTTGTGGAATTGTTTCATTAATATCCGGAATAGTTCCGAGAGGTTCCGGAAGCGTTTTGGGGTCATGAGAAGGTTTTCAGTGAATATCGGGTATTTACCGATTAATATATATAGGTGGAAAATGTTTCGGGGATGTTACATTATATATATATAATGCTCTAAAAATGATTAGAACAAATATATATTTAATTTAATATCAATGGGCCTAATAAGGCCAAGAGGTGGAAGGAAACTTGAGCCAAAAAGGCCCAAGTAAGAAAGTGTCTCCCTTCCTTTGATGTTAAATTATATATATAATGCTCTGAAAATGTTTAGAACAAATACATATTTAATTTAATATCAATGGTCCTAATAAGGCCAAGAGGTGAAAGGAAACTTGAGCCAAAAAGGCCGAAGTGGGAAAGTGCCTCCCTTCCCTAAGGAAGGGGGCCGAATAGGAGTAGGGGAGGAGTCCTACTCCTCCTCTCCTTAGTTGGACGCCCCAAGGAGGGTTTCCCTCCTTGGTGGCAGCCCTCTCTCTCCCCTCTAACTTATATATAGTGGAGGTTTGGTGCCCAATTGATACACACAAGTTTTGGAGCCTCCTCTAGTTGATCTAGTGCACGTTCTAGTTGGTCCTAGTTGACTAATTAGAGCAAGCCCTAGCCACCTCTAATCCTCATAATTAGAAGCCTCTTGTGGTTCTAAACTCCTCCCTCTAATTCTCCGGCGACGATTAGCTCTGGATGGCAAAGCGCTGCCGGATTGTGAAGACCATACGCTTGCAACCAAGTAGACAGGTCATGCTTTCGGTCTTCTATTCGAGGGATCGTCCGAGGGTGGTTCACGGGATCGTCATCGACGTTCGAGGGACTCCAAGTACGATCTACACCGACTCATCTACTTCCGCTGCAGTCTCGAAGTCGGTAACGATCATTGATCACAACTGTTATGCATCTTCATATTGTTCCTGGGTGATCGTAGGGCAAATTATTTTGTTTTCTACTACGTTTCCCAACAGTAGTCTCTCACTCACCTCGTGGTTTCTGTAGGTTACGAGGTTGTTGCATCCTAGTGTTGTTACTTGTGCCCGTGGCTCTCTTTGGAAAACAGATTTGTAGTTTCCTCACTACTTTGGTTGATGCTAACCTTGGATCGGACCAGATGATTGGTTGTCTTTTGAAGGGGAACACCATCACGGATAACAGCTAGAGAGGCGAGGCTAGCCCTCGACCCCACCTTGAAGGAGAAAGCAAGAAGAGTGTCTCTACATGAAAGGCGTATGTGGTTACTTGACGGATGGCTCTCAGTGTCTTGGCCCGTCATCATGGCACTCTTTAGCTCGATCAAGTGCCAAGTGATAAGGCACCTGGGTATCACCTCTACATGAAAGGCGTATGTGGTTACATGAAAGGAGTCTTCTTCAAGAAATGTTAGGATACCACCAAGTGTGGCATCATGAGGGTGATACACCTCTTTGACTCACTCCACACTTCAAATCTTCATTAGCTCAACTCCACAAAATGTTGTGCACTTGCCCAAGAAGGAAGAGGTGGAGGGGATTTCCGACTATAGACCCATTAGCCTTATCCATGTGATTCCCAAGATTATTGTGAAGGTGATTTCCATTCATCTTGGCCCACACATGAACACCCTCGTCTCCAACATCCAAGAGCCTTTATCAAGAGGATAAGTACTCATGACATCTTCATGCATGTTCGGAACCTTGTCTGTCGGCTTCACTGGAGCAAGACTCCATCCGTACTCTTCAAGTTCGATATCCGCAAGGCTTTCAATTCGGTCAAATGGGAATACATCCTAGATCTCCTCCAATGGAGAGGGTTTCCAAGCAAGTTTAGAGATTGCATCACGACGCTACTTTGTAGTTCCTCATCGAGGATACTCTTGAATGGTGTGGTCGGCTCCGCATTAAACATGGGCGGGGCTTTCGTCAACGGTGCACCCTCTTCCCCCTCATCTTTATCATCGCGATCGAGCCTCTACAACAAATCCTCGAATTGGCAACGCGGAAGGGGCTCCTTCACAAGATTTCGAGGGAGGGGTGACATGGTGAGATCCTCCCTCTATGTGGATGATGTGGCGGTGTTCATGTCACCAATTAGGAGAGATATTGACAATCACTCGGTCATTTTGAAAGGTTTTGGTAAGGTCACGGATGTATGCACCAACTTCCATAAAAGCTCGGTGGTTCCCATTTGTTGCAACCACTTAAACACTGGAAATATTCTTCAAAGTTTGTCAGCAACTAGAACATCATTCCCATTGAGATATTTGGGCCTTCCTATTTCGGTATGGCAACTCAAGAAGGTGGACCTCCAATTTGACTGAATCTTGCTCACCATCATTATGTGCGAGGCAAACCTTTGGATCACCGCGGATGCCAAGAAGCTAGTGACAATTATATTGTGGGAGTAATCATTGATGTTTGCATGAGGGACAGTTGTAACACAAACAAACTAAATTTTCCTTTTTCTTAATTAATAGATGAGGCAAAGCTTATGTCTCCATTTCGGAAGAAGAAGAACATTTCTCACCAACCCAATGAATTTGCACTAGGCATATGTAACCGTCACAGTTCGTCACTGTCAACGACTTCTGGATGCAGCTGACAGGACTAAGTAAACATTCTCTATCACTCCTCTGTTTCAAAATAAGTTTAATCAAGTTAATATTAAAATATCTTTCGCAAAAAAAGGTTATATTAAATATATTAACATGTATACTGTACAACATAAAAACACTTGACATTGTAGATCTTAGCAGATTTTATAGACTTGGTTAAACTTTAAAAGGTTTGAATTAAGACAATCCTGGAATTTCAATTATTTTAGAGCAGAAGGAGTAGCACGGTTGTACTGCACATACCTTTTCTTTTCCGTCGGATTATACAAACTGATTTTCTCCCCATCTTATGACCTGAACAAAACAGCACGCGTCACCCACGCTTTTGATAGATACAAGCCGACGTTGACAATTTTTGTATGGAGCAGTACACCTCATGGTAGTTGTAGTCTTGTAGACATCTTGGGTAGGGAGGCCAAGCCTAGCGTACAAGCAATTACGAGTATTTCTTTTCTTTTTTTGGTTTAACAGTGGTATACGTAATTCTTTCTCTCTCTCTCTCTCTCTCTCTCTCTCTTTTGTGGTTCGACAGTGGTACTAGCAATTCTTGCCCTCATGGTTGATGCCTTAACACATAGTTCCTCCGTTCCAAAACTTTTTTAAGTTTGACCAAGTTTATAAAAAGAATTACTACTAATATCCACAACCTCAAATACTCTCTTCGTCCGGAAATACTCGTCGGTGAAATGGATTACAAGTATTTTGGGACGGAGGGAGTACATATAGTAGGAACCTAGTAGAACTTGAAATATTTGAAACGGATGGAGTACTACTTATATGGCCTGTATTCCATAGTGAAAAGAGGGAATGCATGGATGTGATGATCTTGCTGCATGCAAGTCAACTCTCGCCTTGTCCTGTGTGTTGTCACCTGTCAGTACTACAATATTCTGTGCCGCACTTGTGACGTAGGTCCCTGTTGGCTGTTGCTGCGCACGCGCATAAATATATGGTTGTCCTTCTTCTAGCTCCTCCTTCCCCGTCAATCTTTCTCCCGAGCCACCTGCAGATCTTTACCAGTGTGGATCGAACAAAGCATAAGTATCCTTTGTTTGTTGTTTCCCAGGTGAGCTTTGTGTCTTGGTGTTTCCCTGTTGTTTCTTGGCTATTTCGCTCTCGCTGGATTTCCCTTTTCCAGGTAAAATTTTATAATAGATTGGTTTTGTGTTGATACCAATGTCTTTGCCCTTTTGTCCTAGGTGTGTTTTCTTCATCCCCTTTCTGCGAAAGACGATTGTTAACTGTAAGCAAAAGGCTGGGCTTGTGAGCTGGTCTGTATGGGATGTGCATCATCAAAGCAGTTCAGACGAGCTCCACCGCATGAGGATGCGGCTCTTCTGGCCAAAGAGACCACATGTGAGCTTCTGTTTTTCTTTCTGCTGATTTATTTGTTCAGTGCAAAAATGAGCCCAGCATACGTTTCCGCTGCCGTTTAATTTCTATTAATTTCTTCCCGCATGCATGACGCAGTTTCTTTGAATGAAGTGGAGGCCCTCTACGAGTTGTTCAAAAAGATTAGCTATTCTATATTCAAGGATGGGCTTATTCACAAGGTACCTATCTTGTCTTGCTCATCATCTTCTTTTAGTTAGGCTGCAAATTCACGATGTGGTCAATTTGCAAACTGCCATTTTGTTCAACAGGAGGAGTTCCAACTTGCTCTCTTCAGGAACAGCAACCGGAAGAACCTTTTCGCTGATCGGGTCAGTCTATAATTTTCACACCACTCCAACGCTCCGAATAGCTGTAATTTCTCGGGCGATTTGGGTGTCCTTTAACTTTGGCGTGACAGCCTGAATATTACCTGCCTGACTGTAAAATTGTTCCAAACTTATGCACAAATATCTCGGATCAGACCGACCTGTTTATATTTGTATTTGACTAGTGCAGATATTTGATCTGTTTGATCTGAAGCGAAATGGTGTGATTGAATTCGAGGAGTTTGTTCGGTCCCTCCACATTTTTCACCCGGATACACCCATGGCAGACAAGATTGCATGTACGAAGCCAGCCCCTTTTCCTCCCAATGTTCTTTTGTGTGTGAGTGTGTGAATGTTTTAAGAAATGACTGGCATATTTCATAAATTCCGGGTGTGATTCAGTAGCAGTAGCCTGGTATATATATTTGGGAGGACTTCTGTCTGTATATGCTTCTCCTATCTGACATCTGAAGGATTCCTTCTCGCAGTTGCATTCAGACTATATGACCTGCGAGGCACCGGCAGCATTGAACGTGAAGAGGTCTGCATCTTTTGTACTGAACTGAATTATTCTGCACATAATCTTGTCTACTGAACATACTACTTCAAGATGTTTTTAACATACTACCAGTCTACCACACACTCGATTTGCCGATTTAGATGCTTATCCTTGAGCTCTGTCAGTACATTTTGTTTCACTGGAAAAATAACACAAAACCAATTATATGCACCAAGTATAGCACGCACACTACCTTCACAATTTGACAGTTTGAGCACTTACCGAAACTGGTCGTTCATGCAGTTGAAGGAAATGGTGCTTGCAATCCTGAATGAATCAGACCTACTTCTTTCTGATGATGCTGTCGAACAGATTGTAGATCAGGTACATACACCACATCCAGATGAAATGTTGCTGCGCAAGAATCGTTGACACTATGAATGCATTTATGCTAACTTACAATTCTGACAGACATTCAAGCAGGCAGACCTGAACAGCGACGGGAGGATAGATCCCGACGAATGGAAAGAGTTTGCAAGTAAGAATCCAGCCTTGCTGAAGAACATGACTCTCCCGTACCTGAAGTAAGTAGCTCTATATTTTTCAGCTTTGGAAAACAATGCCTGAGAACATTACTCTTGACTGACAGCTGAGCATGTTGTGATGCAGGGACATAACCATGTCATTCCCCAGCTTTGTTGTCTACTCTGGAGCCGGCGACGAAGAGTTGTAGCAGTAGCAGCCATCTGCACAAGCATCTGTGACTCTGACCTCTCAAGTCTCAGGCATACAGCATCATGTTCACAGTACAAATTTTTGGATTATGAAACACCGCTTTGTAGCAGAAACTGCAATAGCAGAATGTGCGCTGAGAAATGGTACACATCAGCTCAACAGCTGGGCAATTTATTTATTTTGTCACCGAATGGGCTGATCTCTCTCATACTTACATTTGCAGTATCTAACAGTTTGGCCATATAGATTCTTCATGGTGCATTTACAGGCGAATATACGTGCATTTAACCTGAACTGTCAAAATCTGACTACTGAACTCCGTGACTCTCGATATACATTTCACTCAAAATTTGACTATTGAACTCCATGACTCTTGACACACATTTCACTGTCCGACTCGCAGAAGTTCTTTGTCGAAAATGAAAACACAGAAGTTGAGCAAGTAACTGCAATGACGATCCAGGTTGGTTCTACTGCTTCAGCTTCACCATCTCCTGCAAGTTCACTGGATAGCACATCCTGGTGTGCTCACCAGACCACACGTTTTCTGCCAGGATCCGGTTCACAGCATCGGTCGGGTGGAATTCATCCCACCACACATGGCTTGACGCGTCGCTGCACGCCATCTGTGGAAGAACACAGATGAATAGCCCGCCATACTTGCCAAGCCCACAGCAAGCATCAGTGGTGGTCAGAAAGCCTGCAGTTGCAAGTCCACCAAAAATGAGAAGACTTAGCACTCCATTTAAATGTACTACAAATGTTACAGTTGCGAACCGGCACGCAATTTAAATGCAGTACTAATGATGCATTTACTCACCATAGCGGTCACGGTTCTCTAGTATGTCCACTGACCCCTCAAATGTATCACAGTAGCTGATCATCGAGTCTGGGTACTGGCGGATGAACTCGCTGGACATGTATCTCAGCCCATAGTTGAACTCGATCACGACGTTGTTGATGTAGTCGATGCATTCCCCATTTTGGCTGCCGTAGTCTGAGAGGAAGTGAGGGGCACAGCCAACAGGAGGAAGGCCCATCAGCACGACCTTTCGGACGTTGATATTGTACAGATTCTGCATAAATCATCATTGTCAGAAGGTAGTAGGAGACACATGAGTCCAGAACTAGTTTAGACATCAAAAGTGGAGTAATCTGACAAGAACCACATGTATAGAACTAAACAGTAATGGATGCAAAATGGCAATTAATTTGCTACGGTACTGCGAAGAATAAAGAAACCGAAGCAATCCATTACAATTTGCATCAGCATATAAATGAGATTATGGAATAAACACAAAGAAAATTTCTACATACAACAAACTACTGGTATATGCATCTTCAATCACCATGCATCACATGTTCTGCTCAAGATTAGGTAACAGAGATAAATTAGGCATAGAGAATCAAATGATCCATGACACATGAACTGAGAAGCACACTTGTACCATGGTCAGATCATGAACAGTTCAATGCAGCGAGATAAATGTGCAAGGTGTTATACAGTTATAGCTGAAAGTACAACAGACTGTTTTTTTTTTAGTTTTTAAGCAACGAGCCTCCTCATCGATTTCCATTAAAGAAACCGGCATAGTTCTACAGAGTATGAGAAACATTAAAGACACAAAACAGGAAGCTAAACCTACAAGCATACAGGTAAAGCAACTACCAGGAACCAACAGCACGCAGGCAGATCAAACACGACGATCAAGCATGAGCTCCAGAAATTACAGACCAGTGAAAATACATCAAGTTCCACAGATAAAACACTGCATCCTAGAACGAGGGTTCCATCCATGAACTCTGAAAGTACAACAGACTTAACTTGAACCCAAAACAGATGGTAGCACAAAAAAAAGTGCAGCCTGAGCATTTCAGAATATATCACATTTTAAGATAGTATGCTGTGGTGTAGCTCGGGTAGCATGAGTAGCACCTTGTGCAGTTTCAGTTTTTCAGTTGGGCTGCCTTTTGTATTGCTTCGTTTTCAATAGTTTAGGACTTCTGCTTTTCAGGGTTGTATTTGCTTTGCTTTGCATCATCATGACGCTTTCTTCTAATATACAACAACACACATTTAAGTGTGCGTTTGAGAGAAAAAAAGTTTTAAGACAGTATAATGTCAGTTTTGTTTGAGCCCATGTTTGCCTTACCAAAAAGTTAGGCCAAAATTTTGGTCAAAGTTGTGCTGGTCCATGAGTTGGCCAATGTTGGAAAGGAAAATGAACTAGAGTTGGCCAATATTGGCTATTGGCATGCAAAAAAATTGGAGATAAGTTTTGGCTACCATCCAAACATACCCTTACATAGCAACCAAACACCATTACACCTCATTGTAGAATCGGGATCATCAATCCAACCATTTTTATTTCATATTTTATCAAAATGCCGCATCTAACATCAGTCTGAAACATTTTGCAATCGCAATACCTGTGCAATATTGAAAGAAATAACCCCAAATTCGACAGTAAGAACAATGGGATTATTCCATCTGTGAACTGCAAACCATAGGTGAAGCCGTTGATGTTCTAGAACTGCAAACCAACAAGGAAACCTCATTCATTTAAATCACTTTCATGTGTTAATTTCCCAGATAATGGTTTTCTAGTGTATCCACACAAGAAACTACGTTATGTCCAAAACGAAATTCGTAGTTACAGAGATCCCTGACTACGTGTGGTGCATCTCCACAAGTAAAACAATGCACAACACACTGATAATCAAAAAGGAGGCGAGCAATGGTACACATAACAAACTGAGGAGCAAGAAGCACACCTTGATTTCCTGCCTCACTGCATTAACAAGGAGCTGATTGAACTCCCATGGGAGGTAATGCATCTGCACGCCTGACACATTGCGCAGGTAGTAGTGGATGAAGTCGTTGCTCCCGATCGACACAAAGAATACCGACCTCTTGAACAAGTCGACTGTAGCTGCCTCCCCAAGAGCCAGCGCCAACTGCTCATATGTGTCCTCAACCTGCTGCACCTGCTGGGTCAGCGACACGTGCATCCCCTGCAAGCGCGACCAAAATCGCAAAAACCCCAACCGATTAGCATCAAATTTGGTGTGAAGAAACCACAGATTGACAGCAGAATCATCCCCAAACAGATCTCTCGACAGCACCAAGACGTTATAAGATTGACGCAGTTATCGGGAGCGGTGGGAGAACGGACCAGCTCAGAGCCACTGCTGGAGAGAATGCCGGCTGCCGCGGAAGCGTAGTTGACTCCTTGGATCATTCCGCCGATGTTGATGAGGCCAACGCTGCCGACGCCCATGCGCATGCTCTGCTCGAGGTACGGAGGCACGAAGGGAAGCCCCAGCTTCTCCGCTGTGGTACAGCAACAAAAGGGGTCAGAAATCAAGAGAAGGGAAACTAGGAATATCACATGGGGCTGCCATACTCCTGCGGATTCAGACCACAGCAGCGACAGAAGATTACACGGAACAATCAAGCAGAAGAAACAATCATCAGTAGTCACGATGAACCATGGAGGCCTAATAAACCGAAACGATCCGCATCTGGAAGCAAGGACGCGCAAAATCGAGAAACCAGCACCGCACCAATGATCCATGGAGAAACCGAGAGAAGCGAGGAGACACCGAGGTCGCGGGCAACGCACCGAGGTAGTCGACGGGGATGCGGCCGTTGGAGAAGCGTCCGGTGGGGCGGTGGGTGTCGAAGTCCCGGCCGTAGGGCTCGCGGTCGGCGCGGGCGAGCGTGCCGAGGTAGTTGTTGGTGCCGACGTCGGACGTGGAGTCGCCGATGACGAAGAGCGCGGGGACGAGCGGGGTGGGGGGCGCCGACGGCGGCGCGGACCGGGAGGTCGAGGCGGCTGCGGAGAGGGGTAGAGCGGAGAGGAGGAGAAGGAGGAGGAGGAGGAGGCACACGAGGTGAGCGAGGGAAGGCGCCATTTCCGGCGAGGCGGTGGCGAGTTCGCGCGCTCTGGGTTGGGAAAGGTGGGGGAGAAGACCGGTCTGGTTTATGGAAGAGGATGGATGGACTCGCCGCAGACTCGAGTCGCTAACCACAGTGAGGATGGAGGAAAAGGCCTCCATTTGGTGGGCTAGGGCTGTGGAGCAAACAGTACCGGAAATGGGCCCTTCTCAGCCGATTGATGCACGGCCCCTTGGCCTGTTTCATCTCCTTACTTGATCTCCAAGAATGACAAAACGTATAAGAATTGTCTAAAAAAACCGTATAAGGGAAACTCTCTTCTTTTTTTCCCCATCAAAAAGAAGAAGAGAATTGGTCAATTTATAAGGAAAACTGGTCAAAAGCCTGATAGATTGGTGCTAGGGTGCTCAAAGTTGTCTATTGCCCGAGAGTTGATTTTCTATAGTTCGAGGTGGGGTCACACCCCACACAAATTTGTCATGCTGTCGTGCATGACAAATGTGTTCTGCAACAAGGATTTATTAAGAGGATAGGGACAAGAGAGCAAAGTAACATCTAGAATGAGCAATGGACACGGGAACGTCTACTGCGATTGTACAGTATTAAAAAAAATGAACAATGGCTACCTAGAAGGGGGCATTTCAGTCGATACGTTGCTTGACCAGCGATGGTGAGCAAGTTCATTTTCTCTTCCTCGGTCGAGTGGGAAGTTCAAAAGTTGCAGCAGCAATTTTACCTATGGATGGTGAGAACATGAGGACCATCCCACTACCAACTAGAAGGCAAAATGATTTTTGGGCTTGGCTCCATGATAAAAAGAGGTTTCTTCATTGTTCGGTCAACATATAATATGCTTATGGTAGGACCAAAGTTATCGATTGGAGGTGGTGAATAGGAGATTTAACAAATCTTCAAAAAATACAATCCTTCAAAGAAAGAGCCATTGTAACAAATCAACACACACTAGTATAAAAACGACATTAGAAGTGAAAGGACCTACATGTCGCCTAGAGGAGTCTTATGGATTTGACTTTATCATAATGTGGAGTTAAACTAAATGGATACTTTTCAAGCATAGATCCTAAATATGCTAGGCTCAATTAAATGCACCAACAACCTACACTAAACAAGATAAGCACTTAAAGGAAACTAGCAACAAGGGTGACAACTACTCGCCTTGAGCTCGAAAACATATATCGTGAGGCAAAAGAAATATAGCACATGCCACATTGTCAAGGTTTGTCAAATGATTTTACACACATGGGAGTCGACACATTCTGTTGGAAGGCACTATCGACTGATCGAGTCGGATGGGATCCGAGTCATGTTCATGTGTACAAGTTCCAAACAAGTTGCAGTAGGCTAGAGCTAAAACTCATAAGATCTTCAAATCAACTCATGGTTCTGGCATGTGGATAGCTAACTTCATGCACTCATGTCCATTGCTAGTTCTTTGGAGACATTCCACTCCTTCGAAACTTCTTTTATGGACTCCTCCCACATGTCAAGTTTGATTTACCCCGACCTCTATTGACATTATCAGAACGCTTTAATGGCCCGCTATGCACTGGAGTTTCTAGAGGTCTCCGTTGAATATGCTCAAACCATCTCAGATGATGTTAAACAAGTTTCCCTTCAGTCTGTGCTACCCTAACTCTATCATGTATATCATCGTTCCAGGCCCGATCCTTTCTTGTGTGGCAATACATCCATCTCAACATGTGCATTTTTGCTACACCCAACTATTGAACATGTCGACTTTTAGTCAGCCAACACCCAATGCCATACAACATTGCGGATCGAATCGTCGTCCTATATAACCTTCCTTTTGGCTTTGTAGACTACAACCTCTTGATGACGATCTCTTTATAGCAACGGTGATCAAAATGGATAATTTGAAGTTTCGTTTCGGATGAAATCGCCAAAAACTGTGTTCTCACATGTCACAAGTGTACCCCTTGCAACTAGCATGGTACACAAGACACGTTGTTGGAGGAACCTCGCCGGGAGCGCAGTAAGCAAGACATCCCAACCCCCGGAAGGGAACCTGTCAGGGCCCACGACGTCTATAGGCTTCCCTAGGTTGGCTTGATTGCCCCTATGTCCTCGAGGTCGAACACAAAGAAAATCGAAGAACGAGGAAGAAAAAAACAAGGGTAAAGGAGAAAATGTAAAAGATAAAAGTGATAGATTGGTGTGATGATTGTGTGTTGTTGTTCAATTGACCATCACCTCTCATCTATATATGAGGCAGTTGGACTTATCACACAAGAAAATGACTCCAATTCTAGTTTGGACTAGTGGGTTAGGTCAAAATGTTGTCACGTTGCATCTTGTGGAGGTCGCATATGACCTTGGATTGAGATGATCCAAAAAAGCAAATTTGTTTGTTTCGACGAGGAGAATAACTTTCATGTTGAACACTTTTTGTTTGAAGCATTCTTGAAGCTGATATATCATGCTTTATATCAGACATGTATCACCCATGGCTAGACCAGATGGCTGTATTTTAGCCTTGGTGGTTGCATATTAATTCAGATGGACATGACCTAAAAAGAAAAAATTCAGTTTGAATGAGAGACGAAGAACTTTCGTGTTGAGCATTTTTTGATTTGAGTCCATCTTAAGGGCGGTGTATGCCATGCCTCACACCACACATGTATCAATATGTGTGGGGTCAGACGACCAAATTTTGGTCAAGAAAAATATTAGGCCTGACAATTTTTGCTATAGAAGTTGCATACGACCTTGGACTCAGATGGTCCAAAAGGCAAAATCATTGGGCGATATTTTCATGAGAAAATCTTGAGGATGCAACCATGGAAGCCAAAATAATGGTGTCAACAAGAGATTGGTGAGTTTGGGTGCTCGGGAGGGGGAAAGTAGGGGTGGATGCTGACGATGATGAAGATCATATTAGGGATGGAGGGATAGCCGGGAATGGTGGCGCACTGTAACACCCACCTTACATGGGGGAGGGAGCAGACGGTTAGGCCATAGAAGGATGGCGACTGGAGGAGTTAGATGCCATTATCAAAGGGAGTAGGAAGATGAACTCGATCAGAATCAGACGGCTCGGAAAATCGACCGAAACACATATTTTTTAGTTGATGTCCGACATAGGTGGTCCATGAGAAAATTATCACCAATCGGGATGAAACGACGCTAGAAGCGGTCGAAGCAGCGACAGTTTTAGGCACCGTGGCTATGAGAGATAAAAAATTTGGACCGAATTTCTTTTCTGACCTTATGACCGCAATGTTTTACGGCTGCAAGAAGTAAATCTATCTAAATGTTTTCATGCAGCAGCAAAATAGACATCATAGCCATTTCTCTAGACAACACTACTCACTACCGGTATTGCATCATTCTATGCTTTCACCAGCATCGTTGCCTTCCCGCGCTGGTCGTTTCGTCATTTCAATCTTAGTAGAAGGCCCAGCTAAACTGACGGTGCTCGTCGATTTTGCCGCGCCATTGCTATTCTTGAATTCCTTCTTCATCTGAGCCTTCTGAGCCCAACCCAGGACACCCGGTTGCACATGCTCATTGAAGATCTTCTTGTAGAAGCTCCCCATCTTTGCACATAACAAAGGAGAACATGTGTCAACAATCAGTGTTGAGGTTCAAATTTTTTTTATGATGTCAAAATATGGTCGTACCTATGTTACAACTGCATATAGAGGCAGGGTGTTGTAGCTGTAGAGAAGTTGAACAATGAGCCTGCAAGTGCAAGGATACATGGATGCGTCAGTTCAAGAACAAAGTCATGTCCGCTTTTTCCTATGGGAAAAGAAGTTGGAGATGTGTGTGAGGTACCCAATCACAAGCCTCGGCACAATGAAACCAACTTGCCCCATGATGTAGGAGTTGAATGCATAGGTGGTTTACAACAGAAATGGGGTAAACGAATCAGTCATTAGATCCTAACTGAACGTAATTTGAAACCAGCGCCCCCTCAAGATGCTCACCAGTATCCAGAAGAAGAATGCAATCTCAAAGGCATTCTGGAAGACGATGAAGTGGATCAGGAACAAGACGACCCTCGGCCGGCCGAACCAGAAGTGGTCATCCGATGGCTTCACGATCAAATCGCCCTCAACCGCGGAGTGCTTCTCAGCTACATCCTGGGCTAATTGAGCTATGACATGCCCCAACTTGGTGCACATGGCTAGAAGAAGCTGCAGGGAGAATAGAGAGTGAGCAAGGGCAGTATAAGAGTGTTGGGATATCCTCCTCATGTGGGCTGTGAGGAGATGACCATTTGAGGCCTTTTAGGCAGCCCAAAGAGGTGCAGAAGCACATTACCCATTAGGGTTATGACCTAGGGTCATTTTGGACTTTGCACGTGAGTGGATGGGGATGCTTTACCCTCCATCTAGCAGCCACCACCAAGTGTGACGAAAATCGGTTCATCCTCCAAGGGAGAAGAAGAGAGAAAACCAGGAGAGAAAGGGAAGAGAGGAAGATTGAAGGAAGAAGCAAAGGGAGATCCTCCCCAAGGTTGTGATGGTCTAAATCCACTACCTTGTCTCCTTCAAGTTGCGGTTCCACCATCTTTGGTGAGATTGTTCCAATCCCTAGCTCTTGAGCCCCAAATCTTGTTGTGTTCATCCAAGATTCAGAAACCTTGATGTATGAGACCCTCTAGTGCTATCTAGAGAAGAACTTCTTGTATACCACATTCGATAATAGTGGAAGAGGATTTGGGTGGCTTCGTCCCATGGTTTTTTCCTCAAGTTGGAGGGGGTGGTTCGTAAATCTGGTGTCTCTGTGCTATCTGCTTGCTGCTGAAATTCTGGGTTGAGAGCACATAGGGCTTGTCCTAGTTGCTTGCTGAAATCAGCTAGTACTTGTCCTGCCTGGCTGCTGGTTGCACCCATGACATGTCCTAGGTTCAATTTGAACCAACCTAGTATCTCCATATATGGTTGATGCATATGTTTCCTTCCATGCTAAGCAATGATCCTTGAGTTAGTACATGATGTGGTGCTGAGATTACTTTGTTTTTGCTGTAGTTTTCAATTAAGTACAAGTGCATTTGTGTGCTAATTCCCAAGAAAGAGGCTCATAGCGAATGTTTAAGATAACACATTATTATATATGCACTTACAGTGAGGGGAATGAACGCAATCCAAAGGTATGTGTGCCACCCTATAGATTAGCAAAATGTGGTGTAAGAGAGCTTCAAGAAGACTAAATAATGAAATATATTACTAACAAGGTTTAGGAAACCATCTTGCGGACCAAACATCCTATGAAAGGTTCTCAGTTTTTTCGCCCATTACCAGCGTAACTGCTAAAGAATCTAATTCAAATTTGGAATCTGTAAACATGTCATGATTGGTTTTTTCTTCTTCAAACTGGAAGCATTTAGGACCACATTTAAAAAAACTGAAACTAGGTCGAACATAGAGTTATTGCAGTGCATACAAGTGCTGTTCAGAAAAGATGATTGCAACTTACCATTAACATTCAGCAACAGAAATATCACCACAAAGAACCACAAGTACCAGCTAAAGGAGAATAGAAACGGCATGATTTGAGCTAACTTACATACAAGACCAGCTTGGAACAATATAGAAACTCGTGTGATCAGTGGCAGAGCTTGATGAAGATATTTGAGGGGGCTAATCAGAGTTGAGAGGGCAAAGAAGATAAGTTATGCATGAACTCAGAAAAATCTTTGATATTCAAGCCTAATAATATTAGGGGTACACTTAAGAGTTTTCCTCGAGTAGGGGGGGGGGCAACGGCCCCATTTGGCCCCATCAAGCTCCGCCACTGTGTGTGATACTCTTTGCTCACCTTATCCCAACCACCTTCTTAAAATCAGACTCTAAAACCCACAACATGTATTTATGGAAATTGAATTTCAGGTTTCCGCGGCAATGGTTCTGCAATCCAAAAAGCTACGCTTACCATGATTAAACCAAGACGCATTGTGGTGTAGTCGGTTTTACTTACCAATCCATAGAACTGCTTGAAAAAAGAATGATGCATGGGAAATGGAAAAAGGGGGGTAATTAGTTTGTCGTGTACACTTTCAGTACTAGATAAAAATAAAGCCTTTCCTATAAGGCATAACTAGACTAAAAGTTTTCATATGTCATAGAAACTTTACTAGTCCATGCAATTTCACAACATAAATCAAGTTTGTTACAACACCTCATGATTGCTTACCAACCAACTCAATATTATAGAATCTTTGCCAATACCCTTAAAATGCTCCCTGATGAATTCGAAATTGCGTACATGGTGTTAAAGTAATATTATGGTGCATTACTTGTATACCACGTTCTGGTAGGGATAGGAACCTTTATTGTTATTTAGTTGGTTTATCTCTATATCCCTCCTATAAGATCTCCTCTCTCTCTCGGTTAGGATTCCTAACCGAAACCCTTCTGTAATCACCACGACTAGATCAATATAAACTCATGCGGGCTCCCCTATTGGGAGTTGGGACGCTTTACCCATCTTGACATGGTATACAGAGCCTCCTTCTTCCATCACATCTAGCAAGCCCCTCACCATCGCAACAATCATCATCCTTCATCTTCCGCCTTGATCCGCAATGTCCTCCTCCACCCAAGTCTCTTCCCATGGCCTCAACTACACCACATCCGAACCTATGAATCGAACCAACTTTGTCCTTTGGAAAGCCCAAATTTGCTCCCAAATCAATGGGGCATGGCTATATGGGTATATCGATCAATCCACACCCGAACCCACCCAGACCATCATAACCAAGAGTTCCGACGGGAAAGAACAGATCGTTCCCAACCCCGGCTACAATCCCTGGCTTGTCCAGGACTAGCAGATCGTTGCCTATCTCCCCCAAAACTTCTCCAAGGAAGTTCTCGTTGAAGTCGCATCCCTAGGAAAGTCTCACGCGATCTGGTTAGCACTCGCGAACATGTTCGCCGCCCAATCCCACTCCCACACCAACAATTGCCGCATCGCCCTCTCAAACGCCCAAAAAGGCTCGCAGAGTGCGACTACTTACTTTGGTCACATGCGAGCCCTCTCTGATGAGCTCGTTGCAGCTGGAAAACCCATCAAGGATGACGAGCTTTTCTCCTTCATCATTGGGGGGGCTCGATATGGATGTCCGTGTGGAGCCTCTGACCGTGGATGATCTCTTCGGCATGGTCTCAAATTTTCGACTAGCGCGTCGAGATGTTCCAAGGAACGAGGGAAGGTGCCTTCAAATCTTCTGCCAACCTCACTGCAGAGGCCGTGGCGGGTCTCCCAAGGGCTACCACAAGGGTGGTGCCGTGGTGGTCGCGGCAGCGGCGACTATGGCGGGAACAACAGCGACAACAACTACAACATTGGCGGCGTCAACAACTTCAACAACAACAGCGGCAATAACTACCACACCGGCCGTGGCGGTGGCCACTACCACAACAACTACTACTCCGGCAACTACTACTACTGAAAGATCGAGGATGTCGCCTAGAGGGGGGTGAATAGGCGCTCTAAAATAATTACGGTTTAGGCTTGAACAAATGCAGAAAAAACCTAGCGGTTAATTTGTCAAGCACAAAACCTACAACAACTAGGCTCACCTATGTGCACCAACAACTTATGCTAAGCAAGATAAACAACTATGAGATAGCAAGATATATGACAAGAAACAATATAACCGAGGCACGCGGAGACGACGATGTATCCCGAAGTTCACACCCTTACGGATGCTAATCTCCGTTTGAAGCGGTGTGGAGGCACAATGCTCCCCAAGGAGCCACTAGGGCCACCGTAATCTCCTCACGCCCTCGCACAATGCAAGATCCCGTGATTCCACTAAGGGGCCCTTGGGCGGTCACCGAACCTGTACAAATGGCAACCCTTGGGGGCGGTCACCGAACCCGTACACTTTGGCAACCCTTGGGGGCGGTCACTGGTACCTATCAAATTGCTCAGGGCGATCTCCACAACCTAATTGGAGACCCCGATGCTTGCCCGGAGCTTTACACCACGATGATTGAGCTCCGAACACCACCAACCGTCTAGGGCGCCCAAGCACCCAAGAGGAACAAGCTCAAGGGTACCAAGCACCCAAGAGTAACAAGCTTCTCAACTTGTAACTTCCACGTATCACGTGGAGAACTCAAACCGATGCACCAAATGCAATGGCAAGGGCACACTGAGTGCCCGGGTCCTTCTCTCTCAAATCCCACCGAAGCAACTAATTCTAGGGAGGAAAATGAGAGGAATAACAAGAAGGAGAACTCCAAGATCTATATCCTAGGGGTTCCCCTCACATAGAGGAGAAAGTGATTGGTGGAAATGTGGATCTAGATCTCCTCTCTCTTTTCCCTCAAAAACTAGCAAGAATCCATGGAGGGATTGAGAGTTAGCAAGCTTGAAGAAGGTCAACAATGGGGGAAGAACACTAGCTCAAAGGATAAGGCTCAATGGGGAAGAAGACCCCCTTTTATAGGAGCTCCCGAATCCAACCGTTATGTGCTCAGTCCACGCACGAGCGGTACTACCGCTCAGGGGAGCGGTACTACCGCCCGGGCGGTAGAACACAGAGAGCAGAGCAAAACAGAGGGCGAGGCATAGCCGTATGAGCGGCACTACCACTGGAGCCAGCGGTACTACCGTTGGCCGCAGCGGTACTGCTGCTTGGCCCAGCGGTACTATCGCTGGGACCGCGCACAACGCCTACCACGAGCACAGGGAGGAGGTCCATTGAGCGGCACTAGGGGCGGTGGTAGTCGCGGTACTACTGCACACGAGTGGTACTACCGCTCCTACTGCCGCTACTACTGCTGCTGAACCCGACATGAGAAAACCACATCTCAAGTCAAGGCGGTACCAGCGCGGAACCGGAGCCGTACTACCGCTTATGGCCATGGGCGGTACTACCGCTGTGAGACAGCGGTACTACCGCTTGTGGCGATACGCGGTACTGCCGCTCTGACCCAGCGGTACTACCGCTGGCACCATCCATATGCCACTACCACGAAAACAAGTAAACTCCAAGGAAAACCAGAACTGCCATAACTTCTGCAAATGAGCTCTGAATCGAGCAAACTCAAGCTTGTTGGAAACAAGATGACTAGTAGCATCAAAACGATGAATGGTTATAGTAAGAAGAGGCAGGGGAGGTATGCCTAACATATATAGGAGTGAACTCTCCAACAGAGAATAACCAGCATAACCTCCAACATCGGAAACATCATAGAAGATGCATGTGAACTCCGTTTTCGATGAACTCGAGCTTGTCATCAAGATGACCAAAAGATCTAAGACTCACAAAGAGAACCAAACAAGAACCAAGAAAGATGATGCAATGATGCAATGGTTTGAGCTTTCTATGAATGATACGATCAAGCTACTCATCGAGAGCCCCCCTGATAGTACGGCAATCGATCCTATAACCCGGTCTCCCAACTACCACCATCAGACTGATAAAATAGAAAATCTATCAAGGGCAAACATTTGCCTTGCACATGGTCCACTTGAGCTAGATGATGACGATCTTGACTCCCTCAAGTTGGACCACCTTTCTTGATTGTGTTGGCTCGATGAAGACTAGTTGATTGCTCCCCCATACTCCACTATGGGTGAGCCACTCTTTCGAACATCTTCACAAGTCCATTGTCACCACAATTGATGGCAAGCTTCAAGCATTTGATCTCTTCATGATGCTCCACTTGATCTCTTCGTGATGCTCCACATGATGAGTATGAGAATAAATGTCAAATTTGCAAAAAAATAACAATATTGCAAAGGATTGTGATTGGTGCTATGCCGAGAACAATTCTCAACGCAAGAAATTTGCAGCAGTTGCAGATACATTTTATGGAGTTGATACTAATTGGTACGCTGAATCTGGAGCCACAATCAGATCACCAATGAGCTTGAAAAGGTGGCCATGCACGAGAAGTACCATGGCCATGATCAAGTCCACAACGCAAACGGTGAAGGTATGAAGATAGATCATGTTGGTCATGCAATTGCCAATACCCCTCATCGCAGTGTTCATCTTAGAAATATCTTACATGTTCCACAAACTAAGAAAAATCTTCTTTCTGCTCATCGCATTGCCATAGACAACAAAGTTTTTCTTGAGTTTCACCCCAACTTCTTTTTGATTCGTGATTAGGCCACGAGGAAAATTCATTACCGAGGTAGAAGAGTGCATGGGCTCTACCCTTTGATTCCTCGGTTCAGAAGATTCAATAAACAAGTGTGTGGTGTCATCAAAATTTCATCGGAATGGTGGCATGCATGCTTAGGACATCCTTCTTCTGTTATTGTTCAACAAGTGCTTAGAAATAATCGGCTCCCATGTGTTGGTGAGCGTAGTCTTGAAACTATTTTTGGTTCTTATCAAAGAGTAATAGCTCATCAATTACCCTATCCTATTTCCACTAGTATTTCTACCAAGCCATTGCAACTTGTTTTTTCGGATGTATGGGGTCCAGCTCCCTCCTTTGTTGATAGACATACTTACTATGTTAGTTTCATAGACGACTACAATAAATTCACTTGGATCTACTTTCTTCAAAAATGTTCTGACGTTTTCCAAGTTTTTAATAATTTCCAAGCACTTGTTGAACGCCAATTTGACACTAAAATCCTTGTTGTCCAATCTGATTGGGGTGGCAAATATGAGAAGTTAAACTTGTTTTCCCTTTTCCCAAAGTTCGGTGTTTTGCATTGATACGCCTCCAACGTATCTATAATTTTTTATTGTTCCATGCTTTTATATTATCAATCTTGGATGTTTTATATTTATTTTATAGCAACTTTATATCATTTTTTGGGACTAACCTATTGACATAGTGCCCAGTGCCAGTTGCTGTTTTAGCTTGTTTTTTACTTCGCAGAATATCAGTACCAAATGAAGTCCAAATGCCACGAAACTTTTTGGCGATTTTTTTTTCTGGAAAAAAGACAACCTGGGAGCCAAGGAAGTGCCTGAGGGGAGGCCCATGGGGCCCACAAGGCACCAGCGCGCCCTAGTGGGTAGTGGGGCCCACAGGCCCCCTCTCCACCGCCTATCAGCTCTATAAATACTCTAAAATCCCCCAAACCCTGGGGGAGCAGAGAGATCAGAGTTTCCACTGCTGGAAGTTCCAGAACCACGAGATCCAATCTAGAGGCCTTTTCCGGCACCTTGCCGGAGGGGCCAACGATCACGGAGGGGTTCTTCATCAACACCCTTGCCCCTCCGATGATGCATGAGTAGTTTACCACAGACCTACGGGTCCGTAGGCAGTAGCTAGATGGCTTCTTCTCTCTTTTTGATCTTCAATACAATGTTTTCCTTGATGTTCTAGGAGATCTATTTGATGTAACTCTTTTTTGCGGTGTGTGATGACCCACAAGTATACGGGATCAATCGTAGTCCTTTCGGTAAGTAAGAGTGTCGAACCCAGCGAGGAGCAGAAGGAAATGACAAGTGGTTTTCAGCAAGGTATTCTCTGCCAGCACTGAAATTATAAGTAACGAGTAGTTTGATAGCAAGATAATTTGTAACGAGCAAGTAACGATAGTAGTAACAAAAGTGCAGCAAGTTAGCCCAATCCTTTTGAGGCAAAGGACAGGCCAAAATGGTCTCTTATGATAAGCAAAGCATTCTTGAGGGTACACGGGAATTTCATCTAGTCACTTTCATCATGTTGGTTTGATTCGTGTTCGATACTTTGATAATTTGATATGTGGGTGGACTGGTGCTTAGGCGTTGTTCTTACTTGAACAAACCTCCTACTTATGATTAACCCCCTCGCAAGCATCCGCAACTATGAGAAAAGTATTAAGAATAAATTCTGACCATAACATTAAACTTGGATCCAATCGGTCCCTTATGGAATAGCGCATAAACTAGGGTTTAAGCTTCTGTCACTCTCTCAACCCATACTCCACAATGCATTCCCTTAGGCCCAAATATGGTGAAGTGTCACGTAGTTGACGTTCACATGACACCACTAAGGGAATCACAACATACATACTATCAAAATATCGAACACATATAAAATTCACATGATTACTTGTTACAAGATTTCTCCCGTGGCCTCAAGAACAAAAGTAACTACTCACAAATGATAATCATGCTCAAGATCAGAGGGCTATTAAATAGCATATTGGATCTGAACATATAATCTTCCACCAAATAAACCATATAGTAATCAACTACAAGATGTAATCAACACTACTAGTCACCCACAAGTACCAATCTATAGTTCTGGTACAAAGATTGAACACAAGAGATGAACTAGGGTTTGAGAGGGGATGGTGTTGTTGAAGATGTTGATGGAGATTGCCCTCCCCAAGATGGGAGAGTTGTTGGTGATGATGATGACGATGATTTCCCCCTCCGGGAGGGAAGTTCCCCCGGCGGAATCGCTCCGCCGGAGGGCAAAAGTGCTCCTGCCCAAGTTCCGCCTCGAGACGGTGGCGCTTCATCCCGAAAGTCCTCTCCTTATTTTTTTCTAGGTCAAATGACTTATATACCAGAAGATGGGCACCAGTGGTGGGTTGGGCTGAGCACAACCCACCAGGGCGCGCCTGGGAGGCCTGGCGCGCGCTGGTGTCTTGTGCTCACCAGGTGGCCCCCTCCGGTAGTTATTTTCTCTAGTATTTATTATTTATCCCATAAAAATTCCTCGTGAAGTTTCAGCTCATTTGGAATTGTGCAGAATAGGTAGCTTGACGTAGCTTTTTCAGGTCCAGATTTCCAGCTGCCGGAATTCTCCCTCTTTGTGTGAACCTTGCATATTATAAGAGAAAAGGCTTTACAATTACTCCAAAAAGAATTATTATGCATAAAAATATTATAAATTACAATAGGTAAACATGATGCAAAATGGACGTATCAACTCCCCAAGCTTAGACCTCGCTTGTCCTCAAGCGAAAACCGAAATCGAAAAACATGTCCACATGCTTAGAGAGAGAGGTGTCGATAAAAACAAAATACAGACATAGAAGCATCATGTGAATTATTATAACAACAACAAACTTAAACATAGAACTTTTATCATAGAACTTTTATCATAGACTTCTCATGAATAAGTAACAATCCTTCACAACATCAAAGTATAAAGCATAAACTCTATTGGAAACCAACAAACTATATTATCAATCAACTTTGCGACTATAATTCGTCATCTTTTCAGGAAGGGTCACGTATCGGAGCCTTTTGGCAAGCTCACATACTCAACCATCATATAGTCTTCTATGATTGCTAACACTTACCGCATACACATGAGCAAAATGTTTCAACCGGACACATAGAAAGATAGGGGCTTACAATTTCGCCTCCCAACGTATTCACCTCAAGGGTGATGTCAACAATAATAACTCATGCTATCCATATCACACTGGATATATGTGCCTAGATTTTTCCTCACCACATGATGCTTGCCAAAAGAGAAAAATGAAAAGGAATAGAGAGAAAAACTTTGACTCTTGCATAAAAGTAAATACATGAAAGTAAAAGATAGGCCCTTCGTAGAGGGAAGCAGAGGTTGCCATGCGCTTTTTGCTTGTATGCTCAATCCTTTAGTGCAAAAGAACGTCACGTTATATTGCCCCTTATGATAGAAACCTTTATTATGCAGTCTCTCGCTTTTATTCTTTGCCATCACAAGTTCGTACAACGCTCAATTTTCTCTTACACTAAATGATCTAACACTTTTAGAAGCAAATTTTATTGCCTTATTACACCGATGACAACTTACTTGAAGGATCTTACTCAATCCATAGGTAGTTATGGTGGACTCTTGAAAATAAGATTTGGGTTTAAGGGTTTTTGGATGCACAAGTAGTATCTCTACTTGGTGCGGAATTTTTGGCTAGCAAATATGGGTGCAAGCACCGCATGTTGAAGGACCTATGACAATATAACTTCTATGTGAATATGAACAAACATAAATCATTAAGTTGTATTCCTTGTCCAACGTCAACAATTTTGGCATATAATATTTGGATGGGGGCTCACAATCACAAAAGATTTCCAAGATAGTGTATTTGCATGTGAATCTTCTCTTCCCTTATTAATTCTTTCATGAATTGCATCATTGACCAATGTTATGTTTGTAAATATCCAATAAAATTTCCTACTTATACTTTTCCTTATGTGATGTCATTACTTACCATAAGATTAGCATATGATCCTTTTCATTTATTTTCTTTCTTATTTTTGAAACATGAAATTAAAGAAAGCAAACCTCAAACTAAACTTTATTATATATCTCGCACACAATTACAAGGATAGATCACTAAGCAAACTCTCAAAAAGAAAGGATCAAACTAAACTTTTATTCATCTAAAGCAAAAGATAACTATGGATCGAACTAAGATAAGCAAAGGCAGAAGATAGTGGAGGTGATACGATACCAGGGCACCTCCCCCAAGCTTGGCGCAAGCCAAGGGGAGTGCCCATACCTGATACTCAATTTTCTTTTGGTGATGAAGAAGGAGGTGGTGGTGATGAAGTAGCGATCTTATCCTTCATGATCAAAAGATTCTCCAGTCTACGGACGACGCTCCGGAGGAAGGTGATGTGCTCTTGCAACAGAATATTTTCACGAGTGAGATATTTATTTTGCACACAAACCGTTTCAATGATCCGAAAGGCTTCAATCTCAGTGGGGCTAAGATGATCATAGTAAGGTTTAAGGATATCTTCTTCTTCCTCCTCGGCTGGCAAGGCTTGCTCGACTACCGGCGCTTGGTCTCTGATGGCCTCCTTGCTCTTGCTCCCTTCGAGAGGTTCTTCGGGCTCCTCTCTCTTCAGCTTGATCTTCATCAACCAAGCATCCTCTTCTATGTTATTGGAGGAGGGAGAAGACATGATGCCTGGCTTAACAGATCTGACCAAAAATAGCGAGAAAAGAAAACAGAAGATTTCTCCGCGATACGGAGGTCAATAGGTTCGGGGGCTATATAAAGACTTTTATCTTGGGAAACAAGCAAACGGAAGAAAAACGGAGTCCGGAAGGTACCCGAGATGGGCACAACCCACCTGGGCGCGCCCGCGCCCTGGTGTCTTGTGCCCACCAGAGGTGCCTTCTTGGTTGTTTCCTATTTTCATAATTTTTGTTATATTCCAAAACGGACAGAAAATATTTTTGCAGATTTTTCGGAGTCCGTTTACTTACCGTATCACGTACCTCCTCTTTTTCATGATTCTGGAGTGTTCCAGAAGGTTTCTTTTAGGTGTTCTTCCGGTGTCATAATTTGGATAATATTGCTTTCAACATTAATAGGCGTACGTGAGATATAATGTTTTATTCGTTGCCCATTAACAACCTTCGGGTTAGTACCTTCGGCATTATTTATTTTGATAGCTCCAGATCGATAAACCTCCTCGATAACATAGGGTCCTTCCCATTTGGAGAGGAGTTTTCCTGCAAAGAATCTGAAACGAGAGTTGTACAAAAGAACATATCCTCCAACTTTGAACTCACGCTTTTGGATTCTTTTATCATGCCATTTTTTAACTTTTTCTTTAAATAACTTGGCATTTTCATAAGCTTGGCTTCTCCATTCATCTAATGAGCTAATATCAAATAACCTATTTTCACCGGCAAGTTTGAAATCATGGTTGAGTTCTTTAATTGCCCAATAATATTTATGTTCTAACTCAAGAGGCAAATGGCAAGCTTTTCCATAAACCATTTTATAAGGAGACAAACCCATAGGATTTTTATATGATGTTCTATAAGCCCAAAGTGCATCATCTAATTTTTTAGACCAATTCTTCCAGGACCTATTAATAGTCTTTTGCAAAATTAATTTTATTTCTCTATTGCTAAGTTCAACTTGACCGCTAGACTGGGGATGATAGGGTGATGCAATTCTATGGTTAACATCATACTTGGCAAGCATTTTACGGAAAGCACCATGAATAAAGTGTGAACCACCATCAGTCATTAAATATCTAGGGACTCCAAACCTTGGGAAAGTAACTTCCTTAAGCATTTTAATAGAGGTGTTGTGATCAGCACTACTAGTTGGAATAGCTTCTACCCACTTAGTAACATAATCAACAGCAACCAAAATATGAGTATAACCATTAGAGGAAGGAAAAGGTCCCATGTAATCAAATCCCCAAACATCAAATGGTTCAACAGCAAGTGAATAATTCATAGGAATTTCTTGACGCTTACTGATATTACCTATTCTTTGACATTCATCATAAGATAAGACGAACTTACAGGCATCCTTGAAGAGAGTAGGCCAATAAAACCCAGATTTCAATACCTTGTGAGCAGTTCTGTCTCCCGCATGATGTCCTCCATAAGCTTTGGAGTGACATTTTCATAGGATTTGTCCCTGTTCATGCTCAGGTACACAATGTCTAATAATATCATCTACTCCTTCTTTATAAAGATGTGGGTCATCCCAAAAGTAATGTCTTAAATCATAGAAGAATTTTTTCTTTTGTTGGTATGTGAAACTAGGTGGTAAGTATTTAACAACAATGTAATTAGCATAGTCAACATACCAAGGAGTGTGATGAGAAACATTTATTGCAGCTAACTGCTCATCAGGAAAACTATCATTAATAGGTTGTGGGTCGTCAAGAATATTTTCAAGCCTAGACAAGTTATCAGCCACGGGGTTCTCCACTCCTTTTCTATTAGTGATATGCAAATCAAATTCTTGTATCAAAAGAACCCATTGAATAAGCCTAGGTTTGGCATCTTTCTTTTCCATAACATTCTTTATTGCAGCATGATCAGTGTGAACAATTACTTTTGAATCTACAATATAGGATCTAAATTTATCACAAGCAAACACAACTGCTAGAAATTCTTTTTCAGTAGTAGCATAATTTCTTTGTGCACTGCTAGAGTTTTACTTGCGTAGTGAATAACATTCAGTTTCTTATCAACTCTTTGTCCTAGAACAGCACCAACAACATAATCACTAGCATCACACATAATTTCAAAAGGTAAGTTCCAATCAGGTGGTTGAACAATAGGTGCAGAAATTAAGGCTTTCTTGAGTGTTTCGAAGGCTTCTAAACAATCATCATCAAAGACAAAATAAATATCCTTTTGCAAGAGATTTGTAAGAGGCCTAGAAATTTTAGAGAAGTCTTTGATAAATCTCCTATAGAAACCAGCATGACCAAGGAAACTACGAATACCTTTGATATCTTTACGACATGGCATTTTCTCAATTGCATCAACCTTAGCTTTGTCCACCTCAATACCTCTTTCAGAAATTGTATGGCCCAGAACAATACCTTCGTTAACCATAAAGTGGCACTTCTCCCAATTCAAGACAAGATTTGTTTGCTCACATCTCTGTAAAACTCGATCAAGATTGCTTAAACAATCATCAAAAGACTTCCTATAAATAGAAAAATCATCCATGAAAACCTCAACAATCTTTTCACAAAAGTCAGAGAATATAGCAGTCATACATCTTTCAAAGGTAGCAGGTGCATTGCATAAACCAAAAGGCATATGTCTATAAGCATAAGTTCCAAAAAGACAAGGAAAAGTGGTCTTTTCTTGATCAGGTTGAGAAACAGGTATTTTTGAGAAACCAGAATATCCATCAAGGAAGCAAAAATGTGCGTGCTTAGATAATCTTTCTAGCATTTGATCAATAAAAGGCAGAGGGTAATGATCTTTTCTAGTTGCTTTGTTGAATTTTCTAAAATCAATTACCATTCTATAGCCTGTAACAATTCTTTGTGGAATAAGTTCATTCTTATCATTAGGAACAACAGTAATACCTCATTTCTTAGGGACACAATGGACAGGACTTACCCATCTACTATCAGCTATAGGATAGATTATACCTGCTTCCAGAAGTTTTAGTATTTCCGTTCTTACCACTTCTTTCATCTTCGGATTTAACCGCCGTTGGTGATCAACAACGGGTTTAGCATCAGGTTCCATATTAATCTTGTGCTGGCATAGAGTGGGACTAATGCCCTTTAAATCATCAAGAGTATATCCAATAGCAGCTCAGTGCTTCCTTAAAACTTTCAATAATCTTTGTTCTTCATGTTCTGAAAGGTTAGCACTAATAATAATAGGATATATCTTCTTCTCATCAAGATAAGCATATTTCAAGTTCCAGGTAACTGTTTCAATTCAAACACAGGATCACCTTTAGGTGGAGGAGGACCTCCTAGAGTTTTAATAGACAAATTGTGTTTAAGCAGAGGACGTTGTTCAAAGAAAATATTATCTATTTCATTTCTTTCATGCATATGTATATCATTCTCATGGTCTAGCAAATATTGTTCTAAAGGATCAGTAGGAGGTACAGCAATAGAAGCAAGACTAATTTCATCCTTACTAGGCAATTCTTTCTTATGATGCTTTCTACTAAACTTGGAAAAATTAAACTCATGAGACTCACCAGCAAAGCTAACACCGACAGTTTGTTTCTCACAATCTATTTTAGCATTAACGGTGTTCAAGAAAGGTCTACCGAAGATAATGGGACAAAAGTCATCTTGTGGGGAACCAAGAACAAAAAAATCAGTAGGGTATTTTATTTTCCCACACAAGACTTCAACATCTCTAACAATCCCAAGTGGTGTGACGGTGTCTCTGTTAGCAAGTTTAATAATAACATCTATGTCTTCTATCTCAGCATGTGCTATGTCATTCATAATTTCTTGATATAAGGTAAAGGGAATAGCACTCATGCTAGCACCTATGCACATAAACCATGATAACAATGATCTCCTATTTTAACTAAGACAACAGGCATGCCAACAACGGATCTATGTTTATTCATCGGGTTTGGCAATTCTAGCAGCTTCATCACAGAAGTAAATAACATGCCCATCTATATTTTCAACCAGGAGATCCTTAACCATAGCAACACTAGGTTCTACTTTGATTTGTTCAGCTGGTTTAGGTGTTCTAATATAACTTGTATTGATCACAGGTGAAACTTTAGCATGTTCCTTCATCCTAACAGGGAAAGGTGGGTTTTCAATATAAGCAGTAGGAACAACTGGATCAACATTATAAACAATAGTTTCCTCTTTAGCTATTACTGGTTCTTTAATTTCTTCCTTAATAGGGGGATGATATTTAAACCACTTCTCCTTAGGGAGATCAATATGAGTAGCAAAAGATTCACAAAAGGAGGCTACTATCTCAGAGTCAAGTCCATATTTAGTGCTAAACTTTTCAAAAGCATCGGTATTCATAAAAGGTTTAACACAATCAAACTTAAGCTTAATACCTGACTCTTTACCTTTGTCGAGTTCCCAATCTTCAGAGTTGTGTTTAATTCTTTCTAAAAGATCCCACCGGAATTCAATAGTCTTCTTCATAAAGGAACCAGTATAAGAAGTATCGAGCATGGATCGATCATTATGAGAAAGCCGAGCATAAAAATTCTGAATAATAATTTCCCTTGAGAGCTCATGGTTGGGGCATGAATATAACATTGACTTAAGCCTCCCCCAAGCTAGAGTGATACTTTCTCCATCACGAGCCAAAAATTATATATATAATTCCGATCACGATGAACTAGATGCATAGGATATTTTGTTAGTGAAACTCCAATTTCAATCGATTCCAATTCCAAGATCCAATATCATCGCATAGCCTATACCATGCCAATGCTTTTCCCTTCAAAGATAAAGGGAAAACCTTTTTATTAGTCTCATCTCCGGGTAAACCTGCAATCTTAAATAATCCACAAATTTCTTCCACATATATCAAGTGCATATCAGGATGTTCGGTTCCATCTCCTGCATAAGGATTAGCTAGCAGTCGTTCTATCATACCCGAAGGAATTTCATATTCAATATTTTCAGTAGGTGCAGTAGGTTGAGGGGTAACTAATTATGGTTCCGGTCAAGGTGAAGATACCCCGAACAAACCCCTCAAAGGATTGTTCTCCATAGTAACAAGCGGCAATAAATTTCAGCACGTAGTAATAATTTTTCCTTACCAAGAGCGCTTCACTCCCCGGCAACGGCGCCAGAAAAGATCCTTGATGACCCACAAGTATAGGGGATCAATCGTAGTCCTTTCAATAAGTAAGAGTGTCAAACCCGGCGAGGAGCAGAAGGAAACCAAGACAAGCTCAACTACCCTTTCTTCATGGAGATCATCATATTGGGATCATGGGCCATCTGGATATCTAGAAACAACAAAATCTTTGAGAATATCAGGCCATCTTTTCGAGGCTGGGAATTCATATTCACAGAGGAGCTCAAACTTCTTAAATCAGGATAAAGAAGAAATATAAAATGCAATTCTCTGCTTGGCTGGATACCTTGTTGTAATTATTTTTCTAGCTGTTCTTTTTCTAGGGTATTATTTTTCCTTTTCTAGGTTGTTTTAGCTCTTTTCTTAGCTCTTTTTTTAGTTTCTTTCTTCTTTCTTTTCTTTTCTTTGGGCTTAGCTCAAGCCTTTCAGACTCCTTCTTTGTTTCTGCCTTATTATTTTAATAAAAGTTGCAGTGGGGTGTTACCCTACTGTTTATAGTCAAAAAAAGGAGCAGAAGGAAATGACAAGTGGTTTTCAGCAAGGTATTCTCTGCAAGCACTGAAATTATAAGTAACGAGTAGTTTGATAGCAAGATATTTTGTAACGAGCAAGTAACGATAGTAGTAGCAAAAGTGCAGGAAGGTAGCCCAATCCTTTTGAGGCAAAAGACATGCCAAAACGGTCTCTTATGATAAGCAAAGCGTTCTTGAGGGTACACGGGAATTTCATCTAGTCACTTTCATCATGTTGGTTCGATTCGTGTTCGCTACTTTGATAATTTTATATGTGGGTGGACCGGTGCTTAGGTGCTATTCTTACTTGAACAAACCTCCTACTTATGATTAACCCCCTCGCAAGCATCCGCAACTACGAGAAAAGTATTAAGAATAAATTCTAATCATACATTAAACTTTTGGATCCAATCGGTCCCTTAAGGAATAGCGCATAAATTAGGGTTTAAGCTTCTGTCACTCTCGCAACCCATCATCTAATAACTACTCCACAATGCATTCCCTTAGGCCCAAATATGGTGAAGTGTCATGTAGTCGATGTTCACATGACACCACTAAGGGAATCACAACATACATACTATCAAAATATCAAACACATATAAAGTTCACATGATTACTTGCAACTTCTCCCGTGACCTCAAGAACAAAAGTAACTACTCATAAATGATAATCATGCTCAAGATCAGAGGGGTATTAAATAGCATATTGGATCTGAACATATAATCTTCCACCAAATAAACCATATAGTAATCAACTAAAAGATGTAATCAACACTACTACTCACCCACAAGTACCAATCTATAGTTCCGGTACAAAGAGTGAACACAAGAGATGAACTAAGGTTTGAGAGGAGATGGTGTTGTTCAAGATGTTGATGGAGATTGCCCTCCCCAATATGGGAGAGTTGTTGGTGATGATGATGACGATGATTTCCCCCTCCGGGAGGGAAGTTCCCCCGGCAGAATCACTCTGACGGAGGGCAAAAGTGCTCCTGCCCAAGTTCCGCCTCGAGACGGCGGCGCTTCATCCCAAAATTCCTCCCCTTATTTTTTTTCTAGGTCAAAATGACTTATATACCAGAAGATGGGCACCGGAGGTGGGTTGGGTTGAGCACAACCCACCAGGGCGCGCCTGGGGGGCCTGGCGCGCCCTGGTGTCTTATGTTCACCAGGTGGCCCCCCTCCGGTAGTTATTTGCTCCATTATTTCTTATTTATTCCATAAAAATTGCTTGTAAAGTTTCAACTCATTTGGAGTTGTGCAGAATAGGTAGCTTGATGTAGCTTTTTCGGGTCCAGATTTCCAGCTGCCGGAATTCTCCCTCTTTGTGTGAACCTTGCATATTATGAGAGAAAATGCATTACAATTACTCCAAAAAGCATTATTATGCATAAAAACATTATAAATAACAGTAGGTAAACATGAATCAAAATGGACGTATTAGTGTGTTTGTTCGGATCCGATGAATTGCAAGTTTATGATCAGATCTATCTACGAATATTATATGAGTATTTATTGAACTCTCTTATGCATGTTTAATATATAGCCTCATATTTCTTCTTCGAAACTTTGGTTTGGTTTGGCCAACTATATTGACTTTTCTTGCAATGGGAAGAGGTGCTTTTGATGGGTTCGATCTTGCGGTGTCCTCACCCAACGACAGAAGGGGTAGCGAGGCACACTTGTATTGTTGCCATTAAGGATAAAAAGATGGGGTCTATTCCTACATGAATAGATCTTGTCTACATCATGTCATCGTTCTTATTGCATTACTTCATTTCTCCATGAACTTAATACACTAGATGCATGCTGGATAGCGGCCGGTGTGTGGAGTAAGAGTAGTAGATGCAGGCAGGAGTCGGTCTACTAATCTTGGACGTGATGCCTATATACATGATCATTGCCTTGGATATCGTCATAATTATTTGCTCTTCTATCAATTGCCCAACAGTAATTTGTTTACCCACCATATGCTATTTTCTTGAGAGAAGCCTCTAGTGAAATCTACGGGCCCGGGTCTATTTCCTATCATATTGTTTTCAGACCTATTAATCCAAAAATACCTTGCTGCACTTTTTCTTTACTTCTTTTATTTTGTATTTTTGTTAGATCTATTTATCCAATCTTATACAATTTAGTCTATCTCAATACCGAGGAGGGATTGACAACCCCTCATACGTGTTGGGCTGCAAGTTTTTGTTATTTGTGTGAAGGTACTGCTTACATAGTTTGGGTGGATCCTCCTACTGGATTGATACCTTGGTTTCATAACTGAGGGAAATACTTACTGTTGTTGTGCTGCATCAGCCTTTCCTCTTCAAGCGAAAAACCAACGCAATATCACAAGTAGCATGCATCATGTTTCATGCCCTCATGCCCACCAACAAAACGAATCCGCCGAACGTAAACATAGGCATATAGTTGAGGTAGGACTTGCTCTCCTGGCAGGTGCCTCCATGCGTCTCAAATTTTGGGATGAGGCATTTCTTACTGCAGTTCATCTTATCAATATGCTACCCAGTCGTGTTATCAACAATGAAACACCCATGCAATGACTCCTTCATACTCACCCAAACTATAACTCTGTTCGTGTTTTTGGATGCGCTTGTTGGCCTAACCTTCGTCCCTACAATACTCACAAACTCATGTTTCGCTCAAAACAATGTGTTTTCTTGGGTTATAATGCACAACATAAAGGTGTCAAGTGCCATGATTTTCCTACCAGTCGAGTATTTATTTCTCGTGATGTGGTCTTCTATGAAACTATTTTTCCTTTCGGACATCTACATCCTAACGTCGGTGACCTACTTCGCCAAGAAATCCTTCTACTACCGCATCATTTGTCTGGTTTTCATCACGGGGACAACAATTGTACTGACCACCTGACTAACTCTTCTAACCGTGCACATGAGACTTGTGATGATGCAGGAACAGTGGTGCAACAACAGAAAAAATTGGCATCAAATGGTGAAGAAAATGGCCAAAACAGCCAATATTTCATGTGTCCTTCACTATGTGATAGAGTTGGCCCCGAATCCGCCTTGGGATAGGCGGTGTCAGCGCAGGCGCGATCCACTGTAGGGTCGGAGCGCTGCAACACCGAATCTATGCCAAGCGCGGTGGCTTGCCAACTCCCACCCGACATGTGCTCGCCTGGGGGGCCATCCTCCCACTCGCGGGCGTCACCATCAGGGGACCGGCCGACCACGTGGTTTGGCCCGACCCTACGCGTCTACGTTAGACGGGCGGCGCACTAGCCCGCTGCGGGCATGGGACCCCAGCTTGATCCGGCTAGCTCGCTTGGATTTTCTGCGCCATCCATTGAAGCTTCGCCCGAACACATGGCCACAGAAGATCCGGCGGCGGTAGATGTCACAACAGCAGTCTCGGGATTGTCTGGATCCTCTGTCCAGGAACAGTCTGCGGGATCTTCTATGCCTGAGCCTGGATCGTCAACAACAATTCAACAACAAACTACACCGCCACGTACAAGACTATGAGCAGGGGTAATTCAGCCTGTGAATTATAAAATTAAATTTGGTTTGGCATGTTCAACAGGAGAACCTAGCACCTTTCTAGAAGCAAGTGTGGATCCCTGGTGGAGGAAGTCTATGGAAGATGAATTCCAAGCACTTCAGAAAAACAATACATGACATCTAGTTCCTTCACACCAAGGTAAAAATAAATAATTGAGGGTGATCAGGATTGAGAGGAAGTCAGATGGTACCATAGATCGTTACAAGGCTAGGCTTGTTGCTAAAGGATTCATACAGAGGTATGGCATAGATTATGAGGATACATTCAGTCCTGTTGTTAAAGCTGCCAGTATTCGTCTTGTTTTGTCTATTGTCGTATCCAGAGGATGGAGTCTCAAACAGCTAGATGGGCAGAATGTGTTTCTTCATGGTTTTCTGGAAGAGGAAGTGTATATGAAACAACCTCCTGGGTTTAAAGATAAGAACAAACTTTTCCATGTGTGCAGGCTTGATAAATCTCTCTATGGGTTGAAGCAGCCCGCAGAGCATGGTACTCACGTCTAAGTTCCAAATTGCAAACACTTGGTTTTGTTCCTTCTAAATCTGACACATCACTGTTTATTTACAACAAGTTCAAAACATCCATATTTGTGCTTATATATGTTGATGATATCATTGTCACAAGCTCATCAAATGAGGCAGTAACTGCATTGTTACAGGGTTTGAATTCAGAATTTGCTCTCAAGGATCTAGGTGACTTGCATTACTTCCTTGGCATTGAAGTTGTTGGGGAACACAGTATTTCAAAAAATTTACCTACGATCACGCAAGATCTATCTAGGAGATGCATAGCAACGAGTGGGGAGAGTGTGTCTACATACCCTCGTAGACCGAAAGCAGAAGCGTTTAGTAACGTGGTTGATGTAGTTGAACGTCTTCGCGATCCAACCGATCCAAGTACCGAACGTACGGCACCTCCGTGTTCAGAACACGTTCAGCTCGATGACGTCCCTCGGGCTCTTGATCCAGTTGAGGCCGAAGGAGAGTTCCGTCAGCACGGCGGCGTGGTGATGGTGATGATGAAGTTACCGGCGCAGGGCTTCGCCTAAGCACTACGACGATATGACCGAGGGGTGTAACTATGGAGGGGGGCACCGCACACGGCTAAGACAAATCTTGAGTCCTTTGGGGTGCTCCCCTCCCCTGTATATAAAGGAGGGAGGGAGGAGGCGGCCGGCCTAAGGGGCGCGCCAAGCACAGTCACATTGCTTGCAAGGCTTATAGTGATGTGCATTACCGAGAAGGCCTAGAGATACCTCTCCGATTCACGGAGTGACAAATCCTAATCTCGATCTATGCCAACTCAACAAACACCATCGGAGACACCTGTAGAGCATCTTTATAATCACCCAGTTATGTTGTGACGTTTGATAGCACACAAGGTGTTCCTCCGGTATTCGGGAGTTGCATAATCTCATAGTCATAGGAACATGTATAAGTCATGAAGAAAGCAATAGCAATAAAACTTAACGATCATAATGCTAAGCTAACGGATGGGTTTTGTCCATCACATCATTCTCTAATGATGTGATCCCGTTCATCAAATGACAACACATGTCTATGGCTAGTAAACTTAACCATCTTTGATTAATGAGCTAGTCAAGTAGAGGCATACTAGGGACACTCTGTTTTGCCTATGTATTCACACATGTATAAAGTTTCCGGTTAATACAATTCTAGCATGAATAATAAACATTTATCATGATATAAGGAAATATAAATAACAACTTTATTATTGCCTCTAGGGCATATTTCCTTCAGTCTCCCACTTGCACTAGAGTCAATAATCTAGTTCACATCGCCATGTGATTTAACACCAATAGTTCACATCGTCATGTGATTTAACAGTCTATAGTTCACATCGCCATGTGACCAATACCTAAAGGGTTACTAGAGTCAATAATCTAGTTCACATCGCCATGTGATTAACACCCAAAGAGTACTAAGGTGTGATCATGTTTTGCTTGTGAGAGAGGTTTAGTCAATGGGTCTGCCACATTCAGATCCGTGTGTATTTTGTAAATTTCTATGTCTACAATGCTCTGCACGGAGCTACTCTAGCTAAATGTTCCCACTTTCAATATGTATCCAGATCGAGACTCAGAGTCATCCAGATCGGTGTCAAAGCTTGCAT
The DNA here is from genome assembly GCF_018294505.1 of Triticum aestivum. Lineage (NCBI taxonomy): Eukaryota > Viridiplantae > Streptophyta > Magnoliopsida > Poales > Poaceae > Triticum > Triticum aestivum. The sequence continues at coordinate 357,736,312 of NC_057796.1, forward strand.
CGACGTAACTCTTTACGACGAACTCTTTATCACCTCCATAACCGAGAAATATTTCCTTAGTCCTCTAAGGATAATTTTGACCGCTGTCCAGTGATCTACTCCTAGATCACTATTGTACTCCCTTGCCAAACTCAGGGCAGGGTATACAATAGGTCTGGTACACAGCATGACATACTTTATAGAACCTATGGCTGAGGCATAGGGAATGACTTTCATTCTCTCTATCTTCTGTCGTGGTCGGGCTTTGAGTCTTACTCAAATTCACACCTTGCAACATAGGCAAGAACTCCTTCTTTGACTGTTCCATTTTGAACTACTTCAAAAACTTGTCAAGGTATGTATTCATTGTAAAAACTTATCAAGCGTCTTGATCTATCTCTATAGATCTTGATGCTCAATATGTAAGGAGCTTCACCGAGGTCTTTCTTTGAAAAACTCCTTTCAAACACTCCTTTATGCTTTCCAGAAAATTCTACATCATTTCCGATCAACAATATGTCATTCACATATACTTATCATAAAGGATGTAGTGCTCCCACTCACTTTCTTGTAAATACAGGCTTCACCGCAAGTCTGTATAAAACCATATGCTTTGATCATACTATCAAAGCGTATATTCCAACTCCGAGATGCTTGCACCAGTCCATAGATGGATCGCTGGAGTTTGCACACTTTGTTAGCACCTTTAGGATCGACAAAACCTTCTGGTTGCATCATATACAACTCTTATTTTAAGAAATCCATTAAGGAATGCAGGTTTGACATCCATTTGCCAAATTTCATAAAATGCGGCAATTGTTAACATGATTCAGACAGACTTTTAAGCATCGCTACGAGTGAGAAAATCTCATCGTAGTCAACACCTTGAACTTGTCGAAAACATTTTTGTGACAATTCGAGCTTTGTAGATAGTAATACTACCATCATCGTCCGTCTTCCTCTTGAAGATCCATTTATTCCCAATGGCTCGCCGATCATCGGGCAAGTCAACCAAAGTCCATACTTTATTCACATGGATTCTATCTCAGATTTCATGGCCTCAGGCCATTTCGCGAAATCTGGGCTCATCATCGCTTCCTCATAGTTCGTAGGTTCGTCATGGTCAAGTAACATGACTTCCAGAACAGGATTACTGTACCACTCTGATGCGGATCGTACTCTGGTTGACCTACGAGGTTCGGTAGTAACTTGATCTGAAGTTTCATGATCATCATCATTAACTTCCTCACTAATTGGTGTAGGCATCACTGGAACTGATTTCAGTGATGAGCTACATTCCAATTCGAGAGAAGGTACAATTACCTCATCAAGTTCTACTTTCCTCCCACTCACTTCTTTCAAGAGAAACTCCTTCTCTAGAAAGGATCCACTCTTAGCAACAAAGATCTTGCCTTCGGATCTGTGATAGAAGGTGTACCCAACAGTTTCCTTTGGGTATCCTATGAAGACGCATTTCTTCGATTTGGGTTCGAGCTTATCAGGTTGAAGCTTTTTCACATAAGCATCGCAGTCCCAAACTTTAAGAAACGACAGCTTAGGTTTCTTGCTAAACCACAGTTCATATGGTGTTGTCTCAACGGATTTAGATGATGCCCTATTTAACGTGAATGCAGCTGTCTCTAATGCATAACCCCAAAATGATAATGGTAAATCGGTAAGAGACATCATAGATCGCACCACATCCAATAAAGTACGGTTACGACGTTCGGACACACCATTATGCTGTGGTGTTCCAGGTGGCATGAATTTGTGAAACTATTCCACATTCTTCTAATTGAAGACCAAACTCGTAACTCAAATATTCGCCTCTGTGATCAGATCATAGAAACTTTATTTTCTTGTTACGATGATTCTCCACTTCACTCTGAATTTTTTTGAACTTTTCAAATGTTTCAGATTTATGTTTCATCAAGTAGATATACCCTTATCTGCTCAAATCATCTGTGAAGGTTAGAAAATAACGATACCCACCACGAGCCTCAACACTCATCAGACCACATACATCAGTATGTATTATTTCCAATAAGTCAGTTGCTCGCTCCATTGTTCCGGAGAACGGAGTCTTAGTCATCTTGCCCATGAGGCATGGTTCGCAAGCATCAAGTGATTCATAATCAAGTGATTCCAAAAATCCATCAGCATGGAGTTTCTTCATGCGCTTTACACCAATATGACCTAAATGGCAGTGCCACATATAAGTGGCACTATCATTATTAACTTTGCATCTTTTGGCTTCAATATTATGAATATGTGTATCACTACGATCGAGATTCAATAAACCATTTATATTGAGTGTATGACCATAGAAGGTTTTATTCATGTAAATAGAACAACAATTATTCTTTGACTTAAATGAATAACCGTATTGCAATAAACATGATCCAATCATATTCATGCTCAACGCAAACACCAAATAACATTTATTTTAGGTTCAACACTAGTCCCGAAGGTAAAGGGAGTGTGCAATGGTGATCTTATCAACCTTGGAATCACTTCCAACACACATCGTCACTTCGTCCTTAACTAGTCTCTGTTTATTTTGCAACTCTATTTCGAGTTACTACTCTTAGCAACTGAACCAATATCAAATACCGAGGGGTTGCTATAAACACTAGTAAAGTACACATCAATAACATGTATATCAAATATACCTTTGTTCACTTTGCCATCCTTCTTATCCGCCAAGTATCTAGGGCAGTTCCACTTCCAGTGACCATTTCCTTTGCAGTAGAAGCACTCAGTTTCAGGCTGGGTCTAGCTTTGGGCTTCTTCATGGGAGTGGCAACTTGCTTTCCATTCTTCTTGAAGTTCCCTTTCTTGGTCTTGTCAACCATCAACACTTGATGCTTTTATTGATTTCTACCTTTGCTGATTTCAGCATCGCGAAGAGCTCGGGAATCATTTTCTTCATCCCTTACATATTATAGTTCATCACGAAGTTCTAGTAACTTGGTGACAGTGACTAGAGAACTCTGTCAATCACTATCTTATCTGGAAGATTAACTCCCACTTGATTCAAGCGATTGTACTACTCAGACATTCTGAGCACATGCTCACTGGTTGAGCTATTCTCCTCCATCTTTTAGGCAAAATACTTGTCAGAGGTCTCATACCTCTCGACTCGGGCATGAGTCTGAAATACAAATTTCAGCTCTTGGTACATCTTATATGTTCCGTGGCGTTTCAAAACATTTTTGAAGTCACGGTTCTAAGCCATAAAGCATGGTGCACTAAACTATCAAGTAGTCATCATACCGAGCTTTGCCAAATGCTCATAACATCTGCATCTGCTCCTGCAATAGGTCTGTCACCTAGCGGTGCATCAAGGACATAATTCTTCTGTGTAGCAATGAGGATAATCCTCAGATCACGGACCTAGTCCGCATCATTGCTACTATCATCTTTCAACTTAGTTTTCTCTAGGAACATATCAAAAATAAAACGGGGAAGCTATACGCGAGCAATTGATCTACAACATAGATATGCAAATACTATCAGGACTAAGTTCATGATAAATTTAAGTTCAATTAATCATATTACTTAAGAACTCCCACTTAGATAGACATCCCTCTAGTCATCTAAATGATCATGTGATCCATATCAACTAAACCATGTCCAATCATCACGTGAGATGGAGTAGCTTTCAATGGTGAACATCACTATGTTGATCATATCTACTATATGATTCACGTTCGACCTTTCGGTCTCAGTGTTCCGAGGCCATATCTGCATATGCTAGGCTCGTCAAGTTTAACCCGAGTATTCTGCATGTGCAAAACTGGCTTGCACCCATTGTATGTGAACGTAGAGCTTATCACAACCGATCATCACGTGGTGTCTCAGCACGAATAACTGTCGCAACGGTGCATACTCAGGGAGAACACTTATACCTTGAAATTTTAGTAAGGGATCATCTTATAAAGCTACCGCCGAACTAAGCAAAATAAGATGTATAAAAGATAAACATCACATGCAATCATAATATGTGACATGATATGGCCACCATCATCTTGTGCCTTTGATCTCCATCTCCAAAGTACCGTCATGATTTCTATCATCACCGGCATGACACCATGATCTCTATCATCTTGATCTCTATCAATGTGTCGTCATATGGTCGTCTCGCCAACTATTGCTTTTGCAACTATTGCTATCGCATAGCGATAAAGTAAAGCAATTACATGGCACTTGCATCTTATGCAATAAAGAGACAACAATAAGGCTCCTGCCAGTTGCCGACAATTTCAAAAACATGATCATCATACAACAATTTATATCTCATCACGTCTTGACCATATCACATCACAACATGCCCTGCAAAAACAAGTTAGACGTCCTCTACTTTGTTGTTGCAAGTTTTACGTGGCTGCTACGGGCTTAGCAAGAACCGTTCTTACCTACGCATCAAAACCACAACGATTTTTCGTCAAGTGTGATGTTTTAACCTTCAACAAGGACCGGGCATAGTCACACTCGATTCAACTAAAGTTGGAGAAACAGACACCCACTAGCCACCTGTGTGCGAATCACGGTGGTAGAACCAGTCTCATGAACGCGGTCATGTAATGTCGGTCTGGGCCGCTTCATCCAACAATACCGCCGTATCAAAGTATGACATGCTGGTAAGCAGTATGACTGTTATTGCCCACAACTCTTTGTGTTCTACTTGTGCATATAACATCTACGCATAGACCTGGCTCTGATACCACCATTGGGGAACGCAGTATTTCAAAAAAATTACCTACGATCACGCAAGATCTATCTAGGAGATGCATAACAACGAGCGGGGAGAGTGTGTCTACATACCCTCGTAGACCGAAAGCGGAAGCGTTTAGTAACGCGGTTGATGTAGTCGAACGTCTTCATGATCCAACCGATCCAAGTACCGAACGTATGGCACCTCCGCGTTCAGCACACGTTCAGCTCGATGACGTCCCTCGGGCTCTTGATCCAGTTGAGGCCGAAGGAGAGTTCCGTCAGCACGACGGCGTGGTGACGGTGATGATGAAGTTACGGGCGTAGGGCTTCGCCTAAGCACTACGACGATATGACCGAGGTGTGTAACTGTGGAGGGGGGCACCGCACACGGCTAAGACAAATCTTGAGTCCTTTGGGGTGCTCCCCTCCCCCGTATATAAAGGAGGGAGGGAGGGAGGAGGCGGCCGGCCTAAGGGGCGGGCCAAGCATAGGGAGTCCTACTAGGACTCTCAAGTCCTAGTAGGATTCCCTTTCCTATTCGGAGTAGGAGAGAAGGAAAGAGAGGGAGAGGGAGAGGGATAGGGGGGCCGCGCCCCCACCCCTTGTCCAATTCGGTTTGGGCAGGGGGAAGGCGCGCGCCACCTCTTGGCCCTTCTCCCCTCTCTCCACTGAAGCCCAATAAGGCCCATTACTTCTCCCGGCGAATTCCCGTAACTCCCCGGTACTCCGAAAAATACCCGAATCAGTCGGAACCTTTCCGATGTCCGAATATAGCCTTCCAATATATGAATCTTTACCTCTTGACCATTTCGAGACTCCTCGTCATGTCCGTGATCTCATCTGGGACTCCAAACAAACTTCGGTCATCAAATCACATAACTCATAATACAAATCGTCATCGAACGTTAAGCGTGCGGACCCTACGGGTTCGAGAACTATGCAGGCATGACCGAGACACATCTCTGGTCAATAACCAATAGCGGAACCTGGATGCTCATATTGGCTCCTACATATTCTACGAAGATCTATGTCGGTCAAACCGCATAACAACATACGTTGTTCCCTTTGTCATCGGTATGTTACTTGCCCGAGATTCGATCGTCGGTATCCTCATACCTAGTTCAATCTCGTTACCGGCAAGTCACTTTACTCGTTCCGTAATGCATCATCCCGTAACTTATTAGTCACATTGCTTGCAAGGCTTATAGTGATGTGCATTACCGAGAAGGCCCAGAGATACCTCTCCGATTCACGGAGTGACAAATCCTAATCTCGATCTATGCCAACTCAACAAACACCATCGGAGACACCTGTAGAGCATCTTTATAATCACCCAGTTATGTTGTGATGTTTGATAGCGCACAAGGTGTTCCTCAGGTATTCGGGAGTTGCATAATCTCATAGTCAGAGGAACATGTATAAGTCATGAAGAAAGCAATAGCAATAAAACTTAACGATCATAATGCTAAGCTAACGGATGGGTCTTGTCCATCACATCATTCTCTAATGATGTGATCCCGTTCATCAAATGACAACACATGTCTATGGCTAGGAAACTTAACCATCTTTGATTAACGAGCTAGTCAAGTAGAGGCATACTAGGGACACTCTGTTTTGTCTATATATGTATTCACACATGTATCAAGTTTCCGGTTAATACAATTCTAGCATGAATAATAAACATTTATCATGATATAAGGAAATATAAATAACAACTTTATTATTGCCTCTAGGGCATATTTCCTTCAGAAGTTACCTGACATTTCCTTTGTTGTTAATAAGGTTTGTCAGTTTCTTCATGCACCAACTACAGCTCATTGGAATGCTGCCAAACACATACTGAGATATGTGAGAAATACTTTCAGTGTTGGCCTAACCTTCAGCAAGTCATCATCCGCACTTGTTAGTGCTTTTTCTGATTCTGACTGGGCAGGTTGCATAGATGACAGAAGGTCAACAGGTGGATTTGCAGCTTCTTTGGACCTAATTTAATCTCATGGTGTGCAAAGAAACAGGCCACAGTTTCGAGGTCTAGTACTGAGGCAGAATACAAAGCATTGGCAAACACAACATCAGAGATTATATGGGTCAAGTCCATGCTTAAGGAACATGGCATATGTCACACACCAACCCCATGTCTTTGGTGTGACAATCTTGGTGCTGCATCCTTGTCTGCTAATCCCATTTTTCATGCAAGAACCAAACACATAGAGATTGACTATCATTTTATGAGGGAAAGAGTTGCTAACAAGGAGTTGTAGTTTGGTTTGTTCATTCAAAATACCAGGTTGCAGACGGCTTCAGAAAAGCCTTGGACACAAGACCGTTTGAGGAATTCAAGCGTAATCTTAACTTGAGAAGTTTAGATTAAGGGAGGGTGTTAAAGTAATATTATGGCGCATTACCTGTATATCACGTTCTGGTAGAGATAGGATCATTTATTGCTATTTAGTTGGTTTATCTCTATCTCCCTCCTGTAAGATCTCCTCTCTCCCTCCCTCCCTCCCTCTCTCTCTCTCTCTCTCTCTCTCGGTTAGGAGTCCTAACCGAAACCCTTCTGTAATCACCACGACCAGATCAATATAAACTCATGTGGGCTCCCCTGTTGGGAGTTGAGACGCTTTACCCATCTTGACACATGGGTCACCTTCTTGGGCCCTGCAGTTTATTATGGAATCATCATCCTGTTACAAATATAGTGGCTGTAAACAATGATGCTTGTTCATGAGACACATATATTGATTTTCAGTGCACAAGAGGGAAAAAGATAACTGCTGTTAAGCCACAGGTATATCACTGGCATTGTGAATTGTGATAAATATTAACAACAAGACAAAGGCTCAAATACCATCTGGTCCTTCACGGTTGACTCTATGTACCATGCACTTACGCATTCAGATATCCCGATGGATAATAATAAGAAAATTTGGAAGTCGAAGATTTCACTAAAAGTTTTTTTGGTATCCTCGGAGAGGAGCAATTGGCATGGAAGTAAGATGTGTAGTTTTTGTACTCATGATGAGACAATCAAACACCTCTTTTTCACTGCAAGACTGCACGCTCTACATGGTCAGTCATCCAAATAGCATCCAATTTGTATCCACCCACAAGTGTTGCCAATATTTATGGTCACTGGTTGGATAAAATTTTAAATAGGTTTAAAATGCTAATAAGGGTGGGAGCATCCGCCTTATTATGGTCGCTTTGGCTATATAGAAATGATTTTGTTTTTAGTGCACTAAACTCTACTCCTTTGGAGGTTATTTTCCGTTGTATGCACTGGCTTCGTACGTGGTCTACACTACATCGAATGGATTACCAATCGCTGTTCAAGGCAGTGTGTATGCGGTTGAAGCGGGTGACCCGAGAGGCTTTTACCCAATACGGATGGCGGCATAATCTTCGGACCGGTCCACCACCTCCTTTGACTTAGGCATAGTTTTGGTGGTATATGGCTTTGCTTTTGCCACTATGTCGGTATTTTTTTGTCTTTATTTAACTTTCTCTTTTGTCTTGTTGTTTGACTATGTGCATCTTAGCATAGCTAAGACCACGTGTTCATCGTCGTGTTTGTATTCGCTTGATGTTACATTTTGAGTGGAAAAAAGAAGAACCGGCAGAAGCAGCGACAGTTTTAGGCACCGACGCTGTGAGAGATAAACTATTTCTATCTGGACCCAATTTCTTTTTACCCCTTGCCACCACAATGTTTTACGGCTGCAAGAACTTCTGCATAATGGTAGCACATGCTGAAGTGCTTTCATTGCAACGCCAAAATAGACATCATAGACGCCATTGCTCTAGACAACACTACTCACTACCCATACTACATCATTCTATGCTTTCACCAGCATCGTTGCCTTCCCGCGCCGGTCGTCTCACCATTTCAACCTTAGTAGAAGGCCCCACAGAATCGACGGGGCTCGTCGATTGGGCCGCGCCATTGCTCTTCTTGAACCCTTTCTTCATCTTAGCCTTCTGAGCCCAACCCAGGACACCCTGCTGCACATGCTCATTGAAGATCTCCTTCTTGTAGAAGCTTCCCATCTTTGCACACAACAGAGGAGATAGAACATGCGTCAATAATCGGTGTCGACGACACTAGAAACATTTTACGACGTCGAAAAAATGGTCGCACCTGTGTTACAATTGCATACAGAGGCAGGGTGCTGTAGCTGCAGAGAAGCTGAATAATGAGCCTGCAAGTAGAAGGACACATGGATGCATGAGTTCAAGAAAAAGGTCATGTTCGCTTTTTCCTATGGGAAAAGAAGTTGGAGATGTGTGTGAGGTACCCAATAACAAGCCTCGGCACAATGAAGCCAACTTGCCCCATGATGCAGGAGTTGAACCCATAGGTGGTCTACAACAGAAATGGGGCAAACGATGTTTCGATAAGTCATTAGATCTTCACCGAACGTAATTTAAATTTGAAACTGGGGCCCCCTCAAGATGCTTACCAGTATCCAGAAGAAGAATGCAATCTCAAAGGCGTTCTGGAAGAGGATGAAGTGGATCAGGAACAGGATGATCCTCGGCCGCCCGAACCAGAAGTGGTCATCCGATGGCTTCACGATCAAATCGCCCTCGACTGCGGAGTGCTTCTCAGCTACATCCTGAGCTAACTGAGCTATGACGTGCTCCAACTTGGTGCCCACGGCTAGCAGAAGCTGCAGGGAAAACAGAGAGTGAGTAAGGGCGGTATAAGAGGCCCATAGTTAATGTTTAAAATAACACATCATTATATATGCACTTACAATAAGGGGAATGAATGCAATCCAAAAGTACGTGTGCCACCCTGCAGATTGGCAAAATGTGGTGTAAGATAGCTTCAAGAAGCTTAAATAATGAAATATATTACCGACAAGGTTTAGTTAACCATCTTGCAGAACAAAACAGTTCTCATGACAGGTTCTGGTTTTTTCACACGTTACCAGCGTAACTGCTAAAGAATCTAATTCAAATTTGGAATTTGTAAACATTTTACCATTACCGTTTGCTAGATTACAACATTTTATCTTTACTCTGTATTCCACAAACTGAACAACTTTCCATGAAACTCTGCAGATTTATAGTGTATCCCAACATGTTCGCATATGATATTTTGAAAATATTGAACTTCAGTCTGAAATTTTAAAAACTAAGTGATAGGGAGGCAAAAGCAATTACAGAACATACAAGTGCTGTTCAGAAAAGATGGACTGCAACTTACCATTAACATTCAGCAACAGAAAGATCACCACGAAGACCCACAAGTACCAGCTAAAGGAGAATAAACACGGCATGAGTTGAGCTAACTTGCATAGAAAACCAGCTTGGCACACTATATATAGAAAAGTAGAAACTTGTGTGATACTCTTAGCTCACCTTATGCCAACCACCTTCTTAAAATCAGACTCTAAAACCCGCAGCATGTATTTATGGAAATCGAATTTCAAGTTTCCACGGCAGTGGGTCTGCAATCCAAAAATGAAACTCATTTTCACATACGAGGAAAGCACTCAAGGCCAGCTTATTACAAGCTATGCTTACCATGATAAAACCAAGACGCATTGTGGTATAGTCGGTTTTACTTACTGATCCATAGAACTGCTTGAAAAAAGAATGCTGCATGGGAAATGGAAACGGGCTAATTAGTTCGTCAGTACACACTTTCAGTATTAAAATAAAAATAAAGCCTTTCCTATAAGGCATAACCAGACTAAAAGGTTGCATATCTCATAGAAAACTTTACTAGTCCATGCAATTTTGCAGCATAAATTAAGTCTGATAGAAGACCTCATGATTGCTTACCAGCCAACTCAATATTCTAGAATCTTTGCCAATACCCTTAAAATGCTCCCTGATAAATTCGAAATTGTGTACATTGTTCACCTTCTTGGGCCCTGCAGTTTATTATGGAATAATCATCCTGTTACAAATGTAGTGGCTCTAAACAATGTTGCTTCTTCATCAGACACATATATTGATTTTCAGTGCACAAGAGGGGGGAAAAACTGCTGTTAACCCACAAGTATATCACTGGCATTGTGATAAATATGAACAACAAGAAAGGCTCAAATACCGTTTCCTGCGGTGTCTTTCTGAATTGCATCCTCCCACAGTTTCCATTGATGTATCTGAGTAAGAGAATATGCAAAATCAGCTTACCATAGCATGCGGTATTCCGTGGCTAATGCGCAGCGCCGTAACTGATAAGTGGCTTACCTTTGCACCTCCTAAAAGCATCGTCAAAACACTGAATACAACATGTGTAATAGCCAGCACAAATATGAAAATATGCAACTGATGTATAGCTTCAAGGGACATCAACGGAGCTTTTCCCTGTCAAAACAAACACTAGAGTTCATAACAGCATAGATTAAAAGGAAATCTGAAGATTGTTCAATTTACACATGGTGAGAAACTAAACATTATTTAAGACTGAAGGAGTGGAAAGGATAAATGGAACATAGAAGCAATACATTATCATAGAAAAAATTGAACATGCTGTACAGAGACATCGAGCGGAGCCATTTGAATGTTCCAACCAAATTAAGTTATATATCAATTTCTCTCTGTAAGTTAATCATCACAGTGACATGACTATCCATACAATATGGTTAGCCGACCTAATCTTAAAGAATGTGATTAAACCGGCCATCCATTTCTGTCTGTGGCTTTATGGTACCCAGTTGTGATGCCCACTCCTTCCACATGCTAGTGTCTAGTGTTCCCATTTCATATCATAGTCAGCGCAAATGTACAAGCAAAACAGAACAACGTCGCTTCATCACATCCTAAGATTGACAACATCACAGGAATGGCAAAAAGGGTGGCCCCGTGGCTCTGTCTGTTTGGTCCAAATAACCCTGTACCAAACTAGCTACGAAGTCCTAAGAAAATTTAAGTGTTTGCATGCTCAAAAATCCCAATGGTACCTAACTCCAACTGCTCATTCAACCAACTCAATGGCACAGTAGCTCCCCCCACCCCGCAAAAAAAGAGAGCCACGGTTGGCAAGAAATCAAAGTATGTACTGATTGCAATGGTGGCCTGGCCCAATCACCTTGGATCGGCAGACGTCGACTTCCGCCGCGCCGCCACTGAGCAGCCGCCTCCCGATTCTGCCGATGATCTGGGCTGTAACAAGATGCTCCTTTGTCGGCGCCGCCTCACCGGCCCGAACCTCGTCCTCCCCCTGGCATGGCAGCATGTGGAGTGTCCAGCTAGGACGAATGCAGATGTTCTGGATCTTCCCCTGGCACACCGTCAGCAGCAGCGAGATGAACCCGAGAAGCATCAGCTCTGCATTGCACCAAGGAGCAGTTGATCATACCCAACATGGAAGACAGGTAGTACAACCAAACGTCAAATTCAAAAAGAGAAGACAGATAAAATGATTAGTAGCCTTTTGGCTATTTTTCAGGGGAACAGTTGGAGACCGTCCCTACCGAGAGCAACCCCACCCAATTACCCATGATGCAGAGAGATGCGCTTTTTGCACAGACCGCACCACCACAATTTTGTCGACATACCAGTACTTTCTCCAGATTTTCTTCTTCTTTTTTGAGTGGGACATTCTCCAGATCAGTTCTTGGCAATCGAATGAAGCAGGATGCATGCGGGCCATGGCGGGCGGGGGGAAGAGATTAATTACCTTCTTTGACCTTGAGGATGGCCTCGTAGAGCGGCTTCTGGTTCTTCCTCTTGAACGTCTGCAACCAAGAACGCGGAGCAGTCAATGGACGAGCACGGCCGGTACGAGGAGATCGAAGGGGGCGGAATGGCAGCGGAACGGCGGAAGGTGATAAAAGCAGGCGAACGGGCGCCTGATGGGTGACGGGTTACCTTGCCGAGGTAGTGGAGGCATCGCTCGGCGAGGAGGGAGATGAGCACGATGATGGAGCAGACGAGCGCGACGATCCACGTGGGCGTGAACTCGAGCGTCGCCGCCTCCTCCTCGCCGTGCTCCGCCATGATCCGCCCCCCACACCCTCCGCGACGGCGACGGAGGAAAGAGAGAGAGACGTTAGAGAAAGTACTGGAAGAAGCTGGGCTGGGGGAGGGGCGCCGCGTCCTGTAGTTTATTATAGCGGTGGCACGGCAGCAGTTTGTCTCCGATAGGAGGCTGGGCGCGGCGGGGTGGTGGTGGGGGTGGGGGTGGGGAGGGATGGGGGAGGTAGCCGTCGTTTGCTTAGCTCTTAAGCGCTGGCGGTAGGCGTTTCCGCCATTAATTCTTCAGTTCGCATGATACGTATAGTGGTACTACCGTGGATGCCATTAAAAGATATGCCTTCAATTCCTTCCTGAATCTGCATGCTCGTGGCTAAAGTTAGCGAGAAAAACAGTGTGCCACACGCCTGAGGCTGAACTGCTGAAGCTTAACGTCAAAGGTATGCCTTCATTACCTTCCTAAACCTGCTCGAGGTAGGAGTCAGTGGAAAATCAGTGGAACGAGCTGGGCAGGCCACGCCGTGGATGGACACGTTGATTTGAATTGGAGTGGTGGTGCTAGTCTAGTCCGCGCGAGACAGCAACCTGCGGCTGTCGCTGCGCGCGTGACCCTGCCGTGCCGACGGGGCCGGCGACTGGCAACGTAGCTCTCGGCTGAGCCAGTTGCGGCCTCCTCAGATGTGTTGATCGATCACCGCCGGTAGTAGAGGGGGGTGTTTGGTTCAGAAGTCCTAGGACTTTTTTTAGTCCCAGGGACTAATCAAAAAAGACTCTCTAGTAGAGTCTTTTTCTAGTCCTTGTAAAAAAAGTCCCTCCCGTTTGATTCCTAGGGACTTTTTTGGGACTTTTTTAGTCTCTGGGACTAAAAAGTCCGTGAACCAAACACCCCCAGAGTCATTCAACGGAGCGAGTGGATGGGGGGCAGCCGTCTGGCCGGGTGGGGACGGAGCGGCAGCGTCAGCGTGCGCAGGGCAGAAGCAGCGACGCGTGCACGCGACACACGGGACGGGATGGTTGACAGGCACGCGTCCGGCCAGCGTCACGGACCGTCGAGCGTGCGACCGGGGACACGCCGAGCGGAACAGATGTTGGCAGGCAACGCCCAGCCGATCGCTGTTACTACCACCACCAGAGACAAGACCAGTCCACCGCCGCTGGTGTGTGGCTGGACTGGACTGGACGCCCGCCGGCCAGGGCGCGTGGCGGCCGCGGGTTGGACCGGCTCGCGGCGGAGCGGCCCGCTTTGTGATTTGTATACGACGACAGAAAAGCAGAAATAAAAGGCGCTCCGTTTCGAAACTTAGGGCATCTACACTGGTAGACTCTTAAGCAGGCGCTTACAGTGAAAAAATAAATAGCAGAAAATTGAAAAAGAGCTAGGCGCTTTATATCCTTCAACGCCAGGCGCTAATCACGGGCTCTAAATATACGGAGGCCCGGCGTTCGTTTCTCTACTCGCGCGGTAGGAAAATAGCCAAGCGCTCCATGCCTTTGTTTGCATCGATGTGGCATCAGGCGCTGGGAATAGCCGTGGTAACTGCCAATTAACAGGGAAATTAATCCTGGCGCCTCTCCCTTAGCGCCTGCGTTGGACATGCCCTTACGTACTCCTCCTGACGCTCCATTTGTTGCTTTGGAGCACTTCATCGCTGGCATGGCCATATTCTGACCGTGCCAGCATTTGCGGGGCTTGGTTTAGTGCCAATTGGCAAAGCACAACGTTTGGGATTCTCAAAGGACTAGAGACCACGTCCATTTTGCGGTTTTGTACGAGATGTTTTGGTTGCGCGTTATGATAACCGATGCCATGTGGATGAGGATTTAAGAAATAAGGATCCACATCGAATAAGCTTCTAAAGACTACAATATTTTTGAGGTTACAAAAAGTGCAGCAATAGTCAAAACACATGATGGCAGTGTCACACCAATTGGCATCCAACATGATTTTGTCCACATCAATTCTTATTTTTTTAAATGGAGACGAAAGATTTGCGTCATCGATTAATTAAACAGAAAAGAATTGCCAAGATAATTAACAGAAAGCCGAGCGGAAGCAAAATATTTTTATCAATAGATATGAGTGGAAGGATAAGTTTCTCTAAATTGTAGTCAAACTAATAATTAGGACAAAAATCCCTTATAAAGTATACAATTGATACGGTGATTAGCGATTTTAGGAGCCGTCGGTGCAAATGAATCATTAAAAAACATGTATGATTTAATTGTAAAAACGTCAACATAGGAAATTCCCTCAAATATGCAACATTTCTATTAAAAAATCTTAATGTACACCTTGGTTTATTATCTAGTAATCACTTTGGTTTATTTCCATTTTTTCAGTTGGTCGTGATAAGGGTCTGCACTAGGCGAGTCCTCCACGTTTTTAGCTGCAGAGTGCATATGGTGTCCCACTCAAGTCGTCGCACGTTCTACTACTTAGTATTCTTTATAAAAAAAGTCGGTTCACACATCATGTGTCTGTGTCAGTTTCTTCTTCCAGCTTTCGACATCTCAACAGGCACTGTCCGGTAGCCATTTTTTGCCGGGAGCTGAGACGAGGTAGTACCGTGGGAAGGTCACCTGCTACATACAATTTTGGAGCCTCGCTTCGCGGCCGAATTTCGTGTTTTGACTCTTTTGACATACAAAATCGAGATCTGACCCCATTTTGAAATATTTTCGGGATTTAACCCTTTTGCTACCGGCAGAGCCCCTGACGGTAGGGTTAGACAGCCTACCGCCAGAGGCCCTGGCGGTAGAATGTGACGGAGGGAGACGGCGGCCGTCACCGCGCGTTGACGTGGATAAGTACCTTACCGCCAGACAACCTGGCGGTAGGCTGTCTAACCCTACCGCCAGGGGCTCTGGCGGTAAGGTGTGGTAGCGTTTGCCGTACATGCCTTCTGTAACGAAATATGCAAGCGCCCTGGCGGTAGGTGGACTCAGGCGGTAGGCTGTCTGACCCTATCGTCAGGGCGCCTGGCGGTAGGGTCCTGTGTTTCGTATAAAGCTTCTGTAACGAAATATGCAAGGGCCCTGGCGGTAGGTTCACCCTACCGCCATGGGGGCTGGCGGTAGGTTGTGTAACCCTACCGCCAGGTTGCCTTCGCAACTTCTCCGGACACCCCACCGGCAGCCGCTCCCACATCCAAATAGAGAAGGCCCAGACAAAGCCACCCATATTGGACTTGTCTCCCGTCCTCTGCGTTGCGTCGTCAAGCTGCAAAACATCAAATGAGGATCAGATATAAGAAAATGTCATGGACACATTTTCGTAGGGAGGTAGGCAATTAGACACTCTCTTACCGAACGGTATAGGTAGGCGAGAGATGCAGTCCCCCGACTGTACCCTGCATCCCAGTCCGTTAGGAAGAACAGGTACGCCCAGTTGGCAGAGTTCCCGGAGCTGTCTGGAAACACGACCTCCGAGAGAATATACCACAGATAGGCCCTCGTGTACAACTCCACAGTCGCCTCATCTGCGCCTTGGGGGCATGTCTTCCGGTGCTCCGAGAGCCAGGGCAACGGCACACCGGATGTACGGTTACTCTTGGCACCGGGGCAGTCGCCGATGAGGGTGGTGACCCTCTCCTGCCAATTGGTCCTCTCCACTCGACCGGTGAGTGCATGACCCTCGATCAGCATGGCAGTAATCATCCCCCAGTCCTCTCCACTCGACCGGTGAGTGCATGACCCTCGATCGGCATGGCAGTAATCATCCCCCAGTCCTCTAGGGTCACCGCCATCTCCCCGCATGGCAGATGGAAAGAATGGGTCTCCGGTCGCCACCGGTCAATCAGAGCTGTGAGAGCCGCGTGGACAAGCGTCGGCGGCTGACGCTTGAACTGCAACACAAAACCCAACAGACATTCTCTCTTGAAGAACGGCGCGTAGCGCTCGTCGTAGTCCATATGCCCATGAACCCCGTGACCCCTCATGCGCAGTGGCTGGAGCATCTGTCAAAAAGTGAACGCCACAAGTTAGGAAATCATTTTCATCAATCTGAAAACTTTGGTCAAAATTTCATTCATATAACTTACCTCTTCGTTCTCTATGAAACGGGCACGATGACCCTTGTCGAATGCCCAGTCAAGCATGGAGTACCGTGGGCCGATGTTGTCCGTAAGAGGTGGCCGTCTTAATAAAATTTCATAAACAAAAGCACCATAAGCATAAAGCATACATAAACAAAAAATGAACTCAAATCATATCAACATGCATCATATCAAAATAAAATTTTAAGCATATTTCTCCAACAACATCTACTACACATGATGGATCAAATCATATCAACATGCATCATATCAAAAAAAAATCCTCCAACATACATCATATCATCATATTTTTAAATAATTTTTTCCAAACAACATCTTCATATCATCATATCAACATGCATCATCAAACTAGGGTTCATCTTCACACTAGATCATATCATCATATCAACGTGCATTATCAAACTAGGGTTCATCCTCATATCAACATTACATCATAATTTTTTTTAAACAAATTATGAACTAGGGTTCATCTTCACACTAACATATGAACTATTGATTAGAGTTCATATCCAATACCACTAGTTACTAAAGAACTAAGAACTAAGAACTACAACTACAATGAATCTTAGGTGAAAAAAATTCAATCTAAGTTCAAAAACATGAGGGATTTTAAGGAAATAATGCGTCGAATCGGAAGCAAGTTTGCAAAAACTAATTGGAGGGATCGGAGGAGCTTACGTTTCTCTCTTCGGGGCCATCTCGATCCGCCAAAACGGTGAAGAAACGGTGAAGATCGGAGGGGGAGAGTGGAGGAGATGAGAGAGGGGCGCGACTTGGGGGAGAAAATGGATGAACTGCCGACTTGGGGGAGGGGAGGGGTGGGGAGAAGGGAAGGGGCGCGGGGGTCTCGGGCGAAATAACTGCCCGGACCCTACCGCTAGGGGCTCCGGCAGTATGTGTACACAACCTACCGCCAGGGCCCCTGGCGGTAGGGTGCGACGGAAGGGGGGCGGCGCCGTCTCCACGCGCTGACGTGGATAAGTTTCCTACCGCCAGGGTCCCTGGCGGTAGGCTATGTAACCCTACCGCCAGAGGCCCAGGCGGTAGGAAAAAGGGTCAAATCTCGAAAAAAATCAAACGGGGGCAGATCTTGAATTTCTTAAAAAAAGTCAAAACACGAAATTTTGCCTCGCTTCGCAAGGCCGTCGTCGTGCGATCACACTGACCTGGGAGGCTGCTAAAACTACGGAGCTCTGTCGCCGCTAATTCATGACGCTAACCACCATCGCCGGTGCCGAGTGCGAAGTTCTTGTTGGGCCACTGCCGAAATCAGTACGGCACTTCATCAAGTTGAGGGGATTATATGCCTCGGAGGAAAAAGTTTAGGGAGTAGTAGAGTACCGTAGTAACGCGTGCCCCTCCTGACGCTCTCCATTTGCTACTTCCTGGAGTACTTCGTCGGTGGCATGACCATATTCTTTATTTTTAGAACACGCAAATTGCGTGCCTTGTGGCATCTCAACGCTGACTAGCAAACTTGTTCTGGCATCCGTCTGCGGACATGAGATCAGTCCATGAAAACATATGCGAGAGCCGGTCATCCACGTTGTCTGCATATATTTCAACCACGGTTTAAACTAACCAGACGAAATTCATGCAAATATAACAGATTTCATTAAAGTTAGGATAGAAAATACAAATAAAGTCTAGTACAACAATAGTTCAAATCCAACGAGATTAACCGGTTGTTCAACTAGTTTTTCATGTCGGATCATGTCGTAACAAGCATACTGTCCCTTCAGCTTTATCCAACAATGTATGTATGTAAATGTCGTCCCTCTATCCTGTGATACATCACGGCAGCGTGTACGGGCTACACAATATATAGAGCAACATTGAACGAATGAATGAATCAATCACACAATTACAATGCAATATTTTGAAATGGCCCACAAACTTTGAGGTCATTTTAAAATGTTTAAATTTATTTTAGTATTTAAATGGGCATGTTAAGTGCTACTGGTCCACTTTAATAATTGCTAGGGGCAAAATGGGAAGTCAAATGAGGTTGGTTTCTTCATGAAAAATACTTGGGGACTATTTGGAATATTACCAACATTTTTGTTTTACTGTTTGAAGAAATAATATTTTGACTTGCAACTTGAATTGGAATTTAAATTGAATTTGGGACAAGTGGCATTTAAGCGTCACAAATATGATGTCTTGGCATAATTAGAGGGAAATCATTGTAGCTTAATTACAGGGGTGTCACAGCGCGGTCTTCTATATACCGAATTAGAGTTTTGTCTTCTCTCACTACTTGCATCATCATCTACTCAATCTTGAACGCCAGGGTTCACCGGCGAGCGGGAGAGCAGGTTTTCGGAACCTCACGCCCTTGTAATCCTACTGCAAGAGAGGGTGGATTGGTTTTTGAGGAAGCACCTCACACGACTGCTCGCGTTCTTCGTCATGGGTTGTCTACCACCAAGATCAGGCGTTGTTGCACGCCATCGTCACCAAAGTCTGCTTCGAACGATCTTTGCCAACACGTCGGGAACAAAATCGCCTCTCTGACAACCATCACTACTTCATCTGCAACCAATCAGTATGTGTCCTGTAACATGATCCAATCCTTTATTATGGCTGTTGTTGCATGTGCGATGCCAATCATTATGTATCCCCTGATCTGATTTGATATTTTATTATAACTATTGTTGCATGTGCGATGATGTTGTTCGTGATGGTGCATCTAGCATGTTAGATTTACTAGTAGAACGCCCGTGCGTTGCCACGGGCTATAATGTATATAAATGAATCAGAGCTCATTTCTCTCTCATACACCCGGACGTGTTCGAACATCTAACAACACGACAGTCCGGGCTCCCTCAAATCCAGACCATATTGGAGGGAAAAATGTCTGAACTATCAACCATGTTATCTCCAACACGCAGACCCAGCAGAAAAACTCCACCCCATGACGCACCCTCATGTTCTCCTGTCGGACCCTCCCCTTCCGCTCGGTTTTCGCGGAGCCCTCTCCTTTAAAACGGGATGACGCCCACCTCACCTTCGCCATGCGCCCTATCTCCTTCACACTATACTTCCCCACAGACCGCCAGGAGGAGTCCCCCGCCAACCAACCCGCTCTCCGCCCAGACGCGCCCTGAACCAAGAGGCCAGATCTGATGTCTCCTAAGCATGTACGATTAACAGGAAATGACATAATTGACATAGGTCTTATCACATTATGTTGTTATATTTGAAACCAAAGGAATTGTTGTCATTTGCTGATAGTAAAGGTAGCTACCAAATTTTACTCGGTTCTTTCACAAACATGTGATTAAAGGTATATTTAACCGGCTGGATCTAAATGGTAAATAAGTTAAAAGTTGCAGGTGTATCTAAGAAACAAGGTATCACTTCTGCCACGATATCAAGTTCCTAAAAGCTCAAGGGGATATGGAATTTACAATGCAACACACAAGTCCCACTAAAAGTACTCTAATGGTATAAAACAATTGTTTTGCACAATCAAGAATGCATATCATACAAGTGCCATATTATTAAAAAAATATCGCATTGCTTACATGGTAGCCCTGCAATGGCTAATCTATCTTGGGACAATATGTTAAGCCTGCAAAATCAGCAAAAAGTCAACCTTGAATGGCAAATGTATATACATTACTTGAGCTTCAAAAATGATTAAAATATATAGCTTCAAGGTATAAGTTGAAGAAGTTTTTCACCATTTATCTTCTCATGTCAGAATCGTCAAACTATGACAAGAATGTAGAAGCAATTAGCGTAAATAATTTAGTGATGCTATAAACTTGATAATCCTGATTAGGTGAACTGTTTCCGCTCCCTCTTGTTTTGTTGCCTTGTTTTGTTGCTGTAGCGACCAGACCTCAAACAGTCTGATCTCTGTGCATCAGTGTCATCCCTGGATCGGTAATGCTGACACGCACAGTACTTGAAGGATTTATAACAGAGTAGCAATCATACACTTATTACATCGAATGTCTCAAAAGAGAACTTATTACAATAAATATGGCTTAAGGCCATCTAATACGATAACAACGGAAGGCTTGGAAGATAAAGCGAGTCCATCAACTCCAACGGCATCACTGAGTGAAAGACCACGACCTAAGGCACCTTACTCGTCGTCTAAAAAGTCTGCAACTTGAACGTTGCAGCCCGAAAACGGGTCAGCACATGGAATATGTTGGCAAGGTAACACAAGAGTAGTGAACAGAATAATAGCTATCACTACATGCATATTTGGCTGGTGAAAGCTGTATGGTTAAATATGTTTTGCGGAAAGCCAATTTTTCCCTACAACAAAGGAATAAATTTTATTTAACTATCATGGTGGTTGTTAAATATTGAGAAGGTTCACCCAACTCAATCCCAATTAAGCATCATCATTAAACCCAATCAAATTATATTAAGAGTGATGAGATCCACATGATAATCCAAGAACTAGATACTCAAAACGTCCATAACCGGGGACACGACTAACCATGATTAGTTTGTACACTCTGCAGAGGTTTGCACACTTTTCCCCACAAGACTCGATCTCCTCCGTTGGATTTCTCGCACTACATGATATTTGAGAAACGGATGACCGAGACACAGTCTTTCCGAAGAGGTCCCCTTAACCGATAGATAGGCCGGTACACCTACAATCCCCTACATCTGCTAGCCCATCATGGAAAGGTTTCCCACAACTTACTCAACTATGCCAGAGCCCATAATGGCATGTGGCTGCACACGGAAGTTTCTAGCATGAATAATCTTATGATCCCTTTGAGCCTGGGTGGCAGTTCATAGGAGAATCACACGGTACGCCGGGATTTCGAAAAAAATACAGGCAACACAGGGTTCCCCAGGTGCCTCAATCCACCTAGATGTGTATTAAAGTAGCCACCTTAAGTTAACCATTAATTAACAATACTCACATCTGTCATGGATACACTCACCCAATCCACGTCTACAAGCATAGCATAGCAATATAAGCAACGTAGAAGTAACTCCAAAGGGTTTGGTAATAAACAGGACAATAGGTACTACCTCAACTACTTCCCAAAACCCACATATTCATCAGATCCTAATCATGCAATTGTTTGAGGATTGACCTAATGCAATAAAAACTGGGTAGTAAAGAGGTATGATCAAAGTGTTACTTGCCTTGCTGATGATCCGTGAAACCTAGAGACTCGTAGTAGCACGCTTCGCACTCCGGGTACTCTATCGCAAACAAACAAGCATACAATAAGCACTCAACTAGAAGCACGGGTAAAACTCAAATAAGAGATCTAACCAGAAGGTTCAACTTAAGAACTCCGGTTTGCAAAAAGAATCAAATCAAACGAAGCAACGAAACTCAAACTGCGAAAGAAACAAGCTTCGTTTACTAATCTGGACTAAAGTCAAATTTTACAGTAGCAAAAACTTGTTTAGGTTGATTAAACAGAAAGAGGGCTTCGAGATGAAAATCTATGGCGCCTGAATCGCCTGATTCCGATAAACGGGCGAAAAGTTAAACTAAAACGAAAATCGGGTCCGAAATCGCGATCGAAAATAATCGCGGTAAACCCTGGAAAACGAAAAACTGATGAACAGGCTAACGAACGAACGTTCGCTGTCTGTGACTAACGGGCGAAAACCGTTCGTTAAAACGAACGTATGGACGAACATCCGCTAAATAACTAAACAAAAAAACCCGAACCAGATCTGAAAAAAAAACAGATCTAGGGTTTTGAAAAAAAAACGATCGGTTTTTCGAGAAAACCGGCGGC
>NC_057796.1:357759093-357767227 GCF_018294505.1 Triticum aestivum
CACGGCGGCTGCGCGGGGCTAGTGGGCGGCGGCACGGGCAACGGCGGCGGCGGCTCGGGCGGCGGGGCTAGGGTTCGGCTGGGCTGGGGGGTCCCGGGCGGGCCTTATAAGAGGCCGGCCGGACGAGTCCGGGTCGGGTACGGCCCGGCTAAGTCGGTTCACTTTTTTTTAAACAATTCCGCGCAAAAAAAACAAAGAAAAGAAATACTAAACGGACCCCAAAAATCCTGAAGTAAATTTTCCCCATCCTCTAAAAATCTACCGGACAAGGTGAACATTTATTTGGGACTCTAGTGTAATTTTGAAAAACGCAATTTTTTCCTAATTCAAATAAAATAGCGATAAAACTCTAGAAAAAAATTCTTATTTGATTTTAATATTAAATCTCCAATATTTCTTTATTTTGAGGAAGTCATTTTATCCTCTCTCTTTTATTTTCATAAAAGGAATATTCGAAGAGAAAATAATTAAAATCAAACGATCCTCTTTTCAAAATTTGAGAAAACTCAAATATGAAAATAACGAAATTCCCAACTCTCTCCGTGGGTCATTGAGTTGCGTAGAATTTCTAGGATCAAGCCAAAATGCAATAAAAATATGATATGCAATGATGACCTAATGTATAACATTCCAAATTGAAAATTTGGGATGTTACAAACCTACCCCCCTTAAGATGAATCTCGCCCTCGAGATTCGGGTTGGCTAGAAAATAGGTGAGGGTGATCCTTCCGTAGGTCTTACTCTCATTCCCAGGTGGCTTCATCTTCGGTATGGTGGCTCCACTGAACTTTGCAGAACTTGATAACTTTGCTGCGTGTAACTCGGCTGGCAAACTCGAGAATCTTGACTGGTTTCTCCTTGTAGGTCAAATCGCTATCCAACTGAATCGCTTTCAGTGGCACTGTATCTCTCAGAGGGATATCAGCCATCTCTGCGTGACAGTTCTTCAACTGAGAAACGTGGAACACATCGTGAACTCCTGACAATCCTTCGGGCAATTCCAACTTGTAAGCAACTTCTCCCATACGTTCCAAAACCTTGTATGGTCCCACAAAACGTGGTGCTAACTTTCCCTAACTCCAAAACGCTTCACTCCTCGAAGTGGTGATACACGAAGGTACACTCTGTCTCCGACTTCGTAAATTGTATCCTTGCGTTTAGAATCCGCATAGCTCTTCTGCCTGGACTGGGCAACCTTGAGTCTATCGCGAATCAGCTTAACCTTCTCTTCAGACTCTTTAATCAAATCTAGTCCAAACAACTGACGGTCTCCAACTTCATTCCACAACAATGGTGTCCTGCACCTTCTTCCGTACAATGCTTCGAAGGGGCCATCTTCAAACTGGCTTGATAACTGTTGTTATAAGAAAACTCTGCGTAAGGCAAATTGTCGTCCCAACTAGATCCATAATCTAGCGCACAAGCTCTCAACATGTCCTCCAGAATCTGATTGACTCTCTCAGTCTGTCCATCTGTCTGTGGGTGAAAGGCTGTACTGAACTCTAGTCTGGTTCCCAAAGTTTCATGCAACTAACTCTAGAACTTTGAGGTAAACTGGGTTCCTCTATCTGATACAATGGTCCTCGGAACTCCATGCGAACATACGATCCTGGTCATGTATATCTTTGCCAACTTAGCACTGGTGTAAGTGGTCTTCACTGGGATGAAATGAGCTACTTTCGTCAAACGATCAACTACAACCCATATTGAGTCATAACCTGAACGAGTCCTGGGCAATCCCGTGATAAAATCCATGCCTAGCTTGTCCCACTTCCATTCGGGTATCGGCAATGGCTATAACAATCCAGCTGGCTTCTGATGTTCCGCCTTCACTCTCTGACATACATCACAAACTGCTACATACTCCGCAATATCCTTCTTCATTCCGGTCCACCAGAAACTGTCCTTCAAATCCAGATACATCTTGGTATTTCCTGGGTGAATCGAATATGGCGAATCATGGGCCTCCTGCAAAATCAGCCTCCTGATCTCCTGATCATTTGGCACATATACGCGGTCCTCAAACCATAAGGTATCGTGCTTATCCTCACGAAATCCTTTAGCCTTTCCTTTGCTCATCCTTTCCTTTATCTCGGCAATCTCCTTGTCCGTCTTCTGAGCTTCTCTGATCTTATCCATCAATGTAGAATGAATCTCCAATGCTGCTACATAGCCTCTCGGAACTATCTCCAAACATAGCTCGCGAAGATCCTCTTCTAACTCCTTGGGTAACTCTCCGGTCATGAGTGTATTGACATGACTCTTGCGGCTCAACGCATCGGCTACTACGTTAGCCTTTCCGGGATGATAATGCAATCTCATATCATAATCCTTAATGAGCTCCAGCCATCTCCTCTGCCTGAGATTCAACTCCTTCTGCGTGAAGATATACTTCAGACTCTTGTGATCCGTGTATACCTCGCAATGGTCTCCGATGAGAAAATGTCTCCAAGTCTTCAACGCATGCACTACGGCTGCTAACTCCAAATCATGGGTAGCATAATTCAACTCATGGGGTTTAAGCTGTCGTGAGGCATATGAAACAACTCTTCCCTCCTGCATAAGTACGGCTCCAAGTCCTCGACGAGAAGCATCGCAATACACTTCATAATCCTTGCGTTGATCTGGTAGAATCAACACTGGTGATGTAACCAAACATTTCTTCAACTCCTGGAAACTGGCCTCACATTCCTCAGTCCATTTGAATTTGGTGTCCTTCTTCAACAACTCCGTCATGGGCTTTGCAATCTTCGAGAAATTCTCAACGAACCTCTGGTAGTATCCTGTGAGTCCAAAGAAAACTCCGGATCTCTCCAACTGACGTGGGTGCTTCCCAATTTGTCACAGTGACAACTTTGATGGGGTCTACTGCTATTCCTTCTCCGGATATAACATGTCCAAGGAATCCAACTTCCTTCAACCAAAACTCACACTTGCTGAACTTGGCGTATAGCTGATATTCTCTGAGCTTCCCAAGTACCAAACGCAAATGCTCCTTATGCTCTTCTTCATTCTTCGAGTAGACCAGAATATCATCAATGAACACCACAACGAACTTATCCAAAAACTCCATAAACACCTTGTTCATCATGCTCATAAAATAGGCAGGTGCGTTAGTCAGGCCAAATGACATAATGGTATACTCATATAGCCCGTACCTCGTGGTAAAAGTTGTCTTAGGTATATCCTGCCCTCGAATCTTCAGCTGGTGGTACCCTGATCGCAGATCGATCTTAGAAAATACTTTAGCTCCTTGCAACTGATCAAACAAATCATTGATCATCGGCAGTGGGTACTTGTTCTTGATCGTTACTTCATTCAATCCAAGATAATCAACAACCATCGTCAACGATCCATCCTTCTTCTCCACTAGAAGCACTGGTGATCCCCAAGGTGACGAACTTGGGCGAATATAGCCTTTATCCAGTAACTCCTTAATCTGCTTCTTAATCTCCTCCAAATCCTCTGCGGGCATCCTGTACGGTCTCTTAGATATTGGCCCTGTGCCTGGTAAAAGTTCAATCAAAAAACTCAATGTCTCTATTCGGTGGCATGCCTGGCAACTCTTCTGGAAATACATCCGGGAAATCCTTCACCACTGGTACTTCCTCCTGTACAACTCCTGATAAGGAATTTACTTGAGTCCTCTTCGGCACATGCCGGGATACATACTTAATCCTTCTCCCTTCTGGGGTGGTGAGCAAAATCGACTTACTGGCGCAATCGATGTTTTCTCCATACATCGATAGCCAATCCATACCCAGAATCACATCCAAACCTTGCGACTCCAAAATTATCAGGTCTGAGGGGAAAACATGCCTACCTATGGTCAATGGCATCTGAAAACATCCTTGACTTGCCATATACTCCGCTCCTGGCGAGCTCATTAACATAGGCGTACTAAGAACTTTGGTGGGCAGTTTATACTTATCCACAATCCCCTTGATATGTATGAATGCGATGCACCAGTATCAAAAAGAACGATTGCAGTAAATGACTTAACCAAAAACTTACCTATTACTGCATCTGGCTGGGCTTCAACCTCCTCCACGTTAACGTGGTTCACTTGTCCCCTGTTGAAAGGGTTGGGCTTCTTCCCAAAGCTTCCATTGCCGTTTCCATTCTTAGCTTCAGGACATTCATTGGCGTAATGTCCAGTCTTCTCGCACTTGTAGCAAGTAACGTGGCTTAGATCTTTCTTGGCGGGCGTTGCTGGGTTGGAACGGTTCTGGCCATTGCTTCCTCCATTACCATTCCCATTCTTGGGGCCACTATGGTTGTGCGAACTTCCTCCAGTGTGATTGTGACCTCCATGGTTATGCTGAAGGGGTCCTCCCGAGTTCGGGGTAAAGCGGGGTCTCTTCTAAGCTCCAAAATTGTACTTCCCTTGTGCATACTTCCTCTTGCGGCTGTCAATCTACTGCTGCTTCCCTTCAATCATGAGAGCTCTATCTACCAACTCCTGGTAGTTGTTGAAAGTTGCAACCATCAACTGCATGCTCAGCTCATCATTCAGTCCTTCCAGAAACTTCTCCTGCTTAGTTGCATCTGTAGCAACGTCATCTGGGGCATAACGTGCTAGCTTACTAAAATCATCCACATACTGGCCAACTGTGCGTCCTCCTTGGCGTAAGTTGCGAAACTCGCGCTTCTTCATGGCCATAGCTCCTGTTGATACATGGGCAGTGCGAAAAGCCTGCTGGAACTGGTCCCATGTAACAGTGTCGATGGGGTAAGTGGCTGTGAAATTCTCCCACCATGATGCTGCGGGTCCATCAAGCTGATGTGCGGCAAAACGCACTCTCTCCGCATCTGTGCATCCTGCAGTGGTCAACTCCCTTCCAATCTTGCGGAGCCAATCATCTGCAACTATCGGCTCGGTGCCACTGGAGAACACCGGTGGATTCAGCCTTAGAAAACAGGCTAAGTGATCAACAGGTGGTGGTGGTGGTGGGTTCTTCTTCTTGTTGTTGTTCCCCTGATTCTGATTCTGGACTAGTATCTGCATCAATGCATTCTGCTGCTGGATCAACTGGGTGATCTTCGGTGGGAAAACAAATCCGGTGTCACGTCTCGAAGGCATCTGATGGGTTTAGAGGGGAGAGATTAGAATAGAAAAGGGGGTCTAGTGAGAAAACACTACCCATATGCACATGAGACAAACACCATCATATCACTCAATCAATCAAGCAAGGGCATACAATCGGTCTAGAACTATCGTTAAAAGTCCTCGAACTACTACTAGGTACATGGAGGAATACTACTACTGTTATGGTGGTCGACTAGAAAAATTGATCGGTCGAAGACTCCATGATATCCGCTCTAGCTTCATCAACATAGTCATCATCGCTATCGTCAGGGTCCGAGTCGGTGTCGTCAATGATGATGTAGTTCTCCGGGCAAGTGGAATCGTCGTCTTCTCCTCCTGGCGCGGGGTCTCCCATGAACACTCCTAGCTTCTTCTTCAGATCATCATTCTTCTCCACGAGTATCGTCATTTCCTCCTCATATCCATCGCGTGTAGACTTGATTTCTTCTTCCAGCTCCGTGATCTTGGTCATTGCCTTCTTCAGATCTATCATGCTTGCGCACATCTGGTTCTCCTGGCGTCGAATGTGCTGGTTTAACTCCTGGATGAAAGCGGCAATCGATCTATCCTTCCTGGTGCTGATCATTTCCCATTGCTCATCTCGGCGCCCACAAATCTGGTAAATAGTATCCTTGAGATCCTTGTGGTAAACTTCTCCAATGCGTCCCATGGCAATGTGGGCTTCCATGCTCTTTCCTAAACTCCAGGTTGGGGCATCAAAGGAAAACTCTATGGGCTCAGTGACTGGCGTGAATGTTCTTCCAGGAATCTGACTTGAATCATCCAACTCTCCTCTTCTGGTAAAGTGGCGATGTAGGTCCGGTGAAGCTTGGTATTCCGATGTTCAGGTATTTAGTGACTTCCTTCAGGTGTCGTTCAAAAGGTGTTTCTTCATCCGGTTGCGTGAACTTGATCCTTGCATCCGCCATCCTAAAGAGTAGAAAATGGAGAGGAGTCAGAAATGAGAAGAGAGTAGTGATCTAGGGCTTTAGCTTAGTGGTCGTGTCCTACAGTTAGTGTGTGCTCTGATACCATCTTGTAGCGACCAGACTTCAAACAGTCTGATCTTTGTGCATCAGTGTCATCCCTGGATCGGTAATGCTGACACGCACAGTACTTGAAGGATTTATAACAGAGTAGCAATCATACACTTATTACATCGAATGTCTCAAAAGAGAACTTATTACAATAAATATGGCTTAAGGCCATCTAATACGATAACAGCGGAAGGCTTGGAAGATAAAGCGAGTCCATCAACTCCAACGGCATCACTGAGTGAAAGACCACGACCTAAGGCACCTTACTCGTCGTCTAAAAAGTCTGCAACTTGAACGTTGCAGCCCGAAAACGGGTCAGCACATGGAATATGCTGGCAAGGTAACACAAGAGTAGTGAACAAAATAATAGCTATCACTACATGCATATTTGGCTGGTGAAAGCTGTATGGTTAAATATGTTTTGCGGAAAGCCAATTTTTCCCTACAACAAAGGAATAAATTTTATTTAACTATCATGGTGGTTGTTAAACATTGAGAAGGTTCACCCAACTCAATCCCAATTAAGCATCATCATTAAACCCAATCAAATTATATTAAGAGTGATGAGATCCACATGATAATCCAAGAACTAGATACTCAAAACGTCCATAACCGGGGACACGGCTAACCATGATTAGTTTGTACACTCTGCAGAGGTTTGCGCACTTTTCCCCACAAGACTCGATCTCCTCCGTTGGATTTCTCGCACTACATGATGTTTGAGAAACGGATGACCGAGACACAGTCTTTCCGAAGAGGTCCCCTTAACCGATAGATAGGCCGGTACACCTACAATCCCCTACATCTGCTAGCCCATCATGGAAAGGTTTCCCACAACTTACTCAACTATGCCAGAGCCCATAATGGCATGTGGCTGCACACGGAAGTTTCTAGCATGAATAATCTTATGATCCCTTTGAGCCTGGGTGGCAGTCCATAGGAGAATCACACGGTACGCCGGGATTTCCAAAAAAATACAGGCAACACAGGGTTCCCCAGGTGCCTCAATCCACCTAGATGTGTATTAAAGTAGCCACCTTAAGTTAACCATTAATTAACAATACTCACATCTGTCATGGATACACTCACCCAATCCACGTCTACAAGCATAGCATAGCAATATAAGCAACGTAGAAGTAACTCCCAAGGGTTTGGTAATAAACAGGACAATAGGTACTACCTCAACTACTTCCCAAAACCCACATATTACAGATCCTAATCATGCAATTGTTTGAGGATTGACCTAATGCAATAAAAACTGGGTAGTAAAGAGGTATGATCAAAGTGTTACTTGCCTTGCTGATGATCCGTGAAACCTAGAGACTCGTAGTAGCACGCTTCGCACTCCGGGTACTCTATCGCAAACAAACAAGCATACAATAAGCACTCAACTAGAAGCACGGGTAAAACTCAAATAAGAGATCTAACCAGAAGGTTCAACTTAAGAACTCCGGTTTGCAAAAAGAATCAAATCAAACGAAGCAACGAAACTCAAACTGCGAAAGAAACAAGCTTCATTTACTAATCTGGACTAAAGTCAAATTTTACAGTAGCAAAAACTTGTTTAGGTTGATTAAACAGAAAGAGGGCTTTGAGACGAAACTCTAGGCGCTTGAATCGCCTGATTCCGATAAACCAGCGAAAAGGTAAACTAAAACGAAAATAAGGTCAGAAATCGCGATCGAAAATAATCGCGGAAAACCCTGAAAAAAGAAAAACTGACGAACAGGCTAACGAACGAATGTTCGCTGTCTGTGACTAACGAGCGAAAACCGTTTGTTAAAACGAACGTACGGACGAACGTCCGCTAAATAACTAAACCAAAAAAAACCGAACCAGATCTGAAAAAAAGATCTAGGGTTTTGAAAAAAATGATCGGTTTTTCGAGAAAACCGGCGGCGGCTACCTCGACGAGATCCGGCGAGGGCGGCGGCAACTCCGGCAGCGGCGGCGCACTTCGGCGGGCGTCGGGCGGGGCGGCGGTGACGGGTTCCGGCGGCGGCACGGG
>NC_057796.1:357767520-357780274 GCF_018294505.1 Triticum aestivum
GCGGGCAGCGCGTGGCAGCGGCTGCGGCGGCGGGGCTAGGGTTCGGCTGGGCTGGGGGGTCCCGGGCGGGCCTTATAAGAGGCCGGCCGGACGAGTCCGGATCGGGTACGGCCGGCTAAGTCGGTTCACTTTTTTTAAACAATTCCGCGCAGAAAAATGAAGAAAAGAAATACTAAACGGACTCCAAAAATCCTGAAATAAATTTTTCCCGTCCTCTAAAAATCTATCGGACAAGGTGAACATTTATTTGGGACTCTAATGCAATTTTGGAAAACGCAAATTTTTCGTAATTCAAATAAAATAGCGATAAAACTCCGAAAAAAAATTCTTATTTGATTTTGATATTAAATCTCCAATATTTCTTTATTTTGAGGAAGTCATTTTATTCTCTCTCTTTTATTTTCATAAAAGGAATATTCAAAGAGAAAATAATTAAAATCAAACGATCCTCTTTTCAAAATTTGAGAAAACTCAAATATGAAAATAACGAAATTCCCAACTCTCTCCGTGGGTCATTGAGTTGCGTAGAATTTCTAGGATCAAGTCAAAATGCAATAAAAATATGATATGCAATGATGACCTAATATATAACATTCCAAATTAAAAATTTGGGATGTTACAGTTGCCTTGATAATCCTAATTAGGTGAATTGTTTCCGCTCCCTCTTATTTTGTTGCCTTGATAATCCTGATTAGATGAACCATTTCCTCTGTACTATTAATCCTTCATTACAGGTTGTTTCCTGCAATACAAGAGAAGGTTATTTCAGATTAGCCCCAAATATTCCAAGTGAAGCAACAAACTGCGAACTAAAAATTCAATAACAAAACTACGTCATGATCTGAACTTTAAAGAGATGTGACACTTCACAACTATTAGAGGACACTATTCATAGAAAGCTAAATGTCCATATTTGCATCTTTACATATGTTAATAAGCAGCCCGAAGTATAAAAAATGATACGATTGTAGTCACTTTTGACTAAAAAGCAGTGAACAATTTTCCCTCATTAACAAAGAGCTTCTATTTTTAAGCCACACTATCATGAGTAGGACCAAGCAGGGAGAATTCACAAACTTGTCGATGCGTGCATGGGCTGGAAAATCAATTCTAGATCTTAATCGTTCCTCCTCGACTCTTCGCTACTCACAGCAAGATGCACACATTAGTTGTCCAATTAACTCACGAGATATTGATAAGTAACGTCACCCACCATTGCCCATTATTGGCTTAAAGCTAGGAACATAGATCAAAATCCCGAGGATAGAAATGCATGGCATATATGTTGGTTGATTTGTCATGTTGACCATTTGATACAATTACTGAGGAAGTTGAAGTTTTCGAGGAAGTATAAAAATGATAGGATTGTAGTCACTTTTGACTAAAAAGCAGTGAACCATTTCCCTCATTAACAGAGAGCTTCTATTTTTAAGCCACACTATCATGCGTAGGACCATGCAGGGAGAATTCACAAACTTGTCAATGCGTGCATGGGCTGGAAAATCATTTCTAGATCTTAACCGTTCCTTCTCGACTCTTCGCTACTCACAGCAAGATGCACACATTAGTTGTCCAATTAACTCACGAGATATTGATAAGTAACGTCACCCACCATTGCCCATTATTGGCTTAAAGCTAGGAACATATATCAAAATCCTGAGGATAGAAATGCACGACATATGTGTTGGTTGATTTGTCATGTTGACCATTTGATACAATTACTGAGGAAGTTGAAGTTTTCGAGGCACACCTTCTGCCTGTCACTTTCCCTTCCACGACCTTGATTGTTGTTGTTTGAGTTTTTTTATGCAGTAGTGCGCCACATCATCCAATATCTTTGATGCTCCAGGGATCAGCTAATGCAGAAGCAAATATTGACCACAAAATAAACCGGTGATGAGTGCGCCTCACTCAAAGGAACTGTAAAACAAGTACGAAATATAATTGATCATGATTAATGCTTCAATGTGTTCATCTGTATCAAGAACTCCTCACCATTTTGATAAGCAAATACAGGAAATATTTGTCTAGGTTAGATCAAATGCAATTAGGACTGCAATATTAAACTAGCCTAACTACAATATGAAGCAACATGTACATGGTTACTGAAAGAGACCTTACAAATAGTTCTAACCAACATGATCCTAGCAATGTTGTTAATGTGAAAAGTAATCAAATATAGTTAAACATGATGTTGTACCTGAGTGAAGGAAATATGCCCTAGAGGCAATAATAAAGTTGTTATTTATATTTCCTTATATCATGATAAATATTTATTATTCATGCTAGAATTGTATTAATCGGAAACTTAGTATATGTGTAAATACATAGACAAACAGAGTGTCACTAGTATGCATCTACTTCACTAGCTCGTTAATCAAAGATGGTTAAGTTTCCTAGCCATGGACAAGAGTTGTCATTTAATGAACATGATCACACCATTAGAGAATGATGTGATTGACTTGACCCATCCGTTAGCTTAGCACTATGATCGTTTAGTTTATTGCTATTGCTTTCTTCATAACTTATACATGTCCTATGACTATGAGATTATGCAACTCCCGAATACCGGAAGAACACTTAGTGTGCTATCAAACGTCACAACGTAACTGGGTGATTATAAAGATGCTCTACAAGTGTCTCCGATGGTGTTTGTTGAGTTGGCATAGATCGAGATTAGGTTTTGTCACTCCGATTGTCGGAGAGGTATCTCTGGGCCCTCTCGGTAATGCACATCACTATAAGCCTTGCAAGCAATGTGACTAATGAGTTAGTTGCGGGATGATGCATTACGGAACAAGTAAAGAGACTTGCCGGTAACGAGATTAAACTAGGTATGATGATACCGACGATGGAATCTTGGGCAAGTAATATACCGATGACAAAGGGAACAACATATGTTGTTATGCGGTTTGACCGATAAAGATCTTCGTAGAATATGTGGGAACCAATATGAGCATCCAGGTTCCGCTATTGGTTATTGACCGGAAGTGAGTCTCGGTCATGTCTACATAGTTCTCGAACCCGTAGGGTCCGCACGTTTAACGTTCGATGACGATCGGTATTATGAGTTTATGTGTTTTGATGTACCGAAGGTAGTTCGGAGTCCCGAATGTGATCATGGACATGACGAGGAGTCTCGAAATGGTCGAGACATGAAGATTGATATATTGGAAGGTTATGTTTGGACACCGGAATGGTTTCGGATGAGTTCGAGCATCTACCAAAGTACCGAGGGGTTACCGGAACCCCCAGGGAGTTAATGGGCCTTAATGGGCCATGAGGAAGAGAGGAGGAGGCGGCCAAGTGGTGGGGCGCGCCCCAAGCCCAATCCGAATTGGGGAGGGGGTTGGCCCCCCTTTCCTTCCTCTCCCTCTTCCCTTCCTTCCCCCTCCTAGTAGGAGGAGGAAAGGGGGGAAACCTACTCCTAGTGCCATAGGAGGCCGGCCCTCCCCCTCCTCCACTACTTTATATACGAGGGAGGGGGCACCCCATAGACACACAAGTTGATCTTAGCCATGTGCGGTGCCCCCTCCACATATTTCCACCTCGGTCATATCGTTGTAGAGCTTAGGCGAAGCCCTGCGTCGGTAACTTCATCATCACTGTCAACACGCCATCGTGCTGACGAAACTCTTCCTCGACCTCAGCTGGATCTAGAAGTTCGAGGGACGTCACCGATCTGAACGTGTGCAGATCGCGGAGGTGTCGTGCGTTCGGTACTTGATCGGTTTGATCGCGAAGACGTTCGACTACATCAACCGCGTTACTTAACGCTTCCGCTTTCGGTCTACGAGGGTACGTGGACACACTCTCCCCGCTCATTGCTATGCTTCTCCTAAATAGATCTTGCGTGATCGTAGGAATTTTTTTGAAATACTACGTTCACCAACATTGAGCAATTATAGCAAAAATGCCCATGTGTTATGACGGGAGAAAATAATATGCTTAACCTAACAAGCATGACACAGAGTACCAAAGACCCCTTCCCAATGCCCGTGCGTTGCAACAGAAAAATAATATCACAGGGCTCTATCTAATAAGCATGACTCAATCACCACCGCTCACTGGTCAATGTCCTTTATGTCAACACGGCACCCCATATCGCCACTTACTTTTTCTCCCTCTAATCAGCAGTTACAACGACAACACATTAAGAGCTAGAGTAATTATTAAAAACCTATTATCTATAGTATTCTCTCAATATGTAGAGGTTACAGAAGTTGAAAAGCTCATGAAAAAAATTGATTGGTTGCAAATTGTTGTTCATTATATATCTTATAAAGAAAATGGTCATCATGCTCTAGCACACAACTTAGGGAGCCCCTTTATTGAACTTACTAACAAAATAAAACAAAGCATACATATGTAAAGCTTCATCTCTGTACATTTCTTGCTAACATGCAATTCTGTGCCAAAATGATATCAAGCATACATATTAAATACTGCAGTTGTAACATACTGGACATCTCTGGACATTTCTTCATGTATTTAAGCACCAATGGGATATGAGCAATCTAAAAATCAACAGATGGTCAAATCAGGCACATAACATAAATTATGTTCTTAACTCAATGCAAATTTTATTGTAAATCTTCATCTGAACTTACTCGAATCAGTCACAAACAGTTGTATGGTAATCCCTCCGTCCTAAAATATAAGATTATTTCTGACACTAAATGATCCAGTCATGTCACCTGATGCACATTGGCGAGTGACTGCAACATTTCATTATATTACGCAAGTACACATGCGTGTACACTGAGTGTAGCATGCTGCAGGATAGTTAGGCTTTCAGATCTTGCTGATATATAAATGAAGCGTCATCTTTATCATATGCTTTATTAGTACAGAGGAAATATAAGATTATTTCTAACACTAAATGATCCAGTCATGTCACCCGATGCACATCGGCGAGTGACTGCAACATTTCATTATATTACGCAAGTACACATGCGTGTACACTGAGTGTAGCATGCTGCAGGATAGTTAGGCTTTTAGATCTTGCTGATATATAAATGAAGTGTCGTCTTTATTATATGCTCTATTAGTACAGAGGAAATGCAACAACATGAGTTACTGCTTCAATTGGCTTATTCATGATGAAACATTTAGCTACAAAATAATTTATTTGTATGATTTGGCGGTACCGGACTATGACCGTTATTTCATGGAACACCAGTTTCAATATTGGAAAGTGAGTGCTTGTCTTTCATACTGAACCCGCACAAAGCATATATTAGACAGTGGCCTCAGACTCAACTGAACTAAATATCGGTTCAATTCTCTGAAGTTGATCTTCATATTATTTTGTAATTATTAGTAACTGAATGAGAAAAGTTCAGTGGAGTGTAATTGTAAAAATAGTGATACTACTATGCGTTCTAGCCAATGAATTGTTCGTTTCATACGGGCAAATTAATTAAGCATACTTTCAAGTATATAGTACTCCATAAGGTTTTCATTACTGCTAACAATGCACAGCGGATGAATGGATAACTGAACATATATTAAAGCCTAAGAGGTCCATGATGACTCAGAATCAAACTAATTACACAGGCTGGAATATGAATCACAATGAATAACAGAACATCTCCGGCCAAGACCCGAGGACCTCAATCTATTTCATTACGCAGAGGAAACATACCATGAAGCAATGCATGAGTTGTATCAGCAGTCCATGACAGCTCAATCTGCATCACGCTCGTTTTCCTGTTGACCAAACAAAAATTGACAACAAAAAAGTTGACAGAAGAATTCAAGATTACGCATGCAACACACCTCCTAAATTATCTGCAAATTTTAGCTGAAATTGCATCAAATGAGTAAAATATATCTGATTCCAAATCGTGTATTCAATGGACCAGAGAAAAGAACATGGGATTTCACGAACAGAGTTACTGATCTGCTACTCTCCTGAGTAGCGGTTGAACCGTAGCTGTGAGTTTGGGAGGCGGCGACCTTGTGATGGCCGACGGCGACAGTGAGGAGCCAGATCGCGGAGGAAGGACATGCGCAGAAGAGAGCAGGAGCGTCCAGCCGGACGATGTTGAGCGGAGGAGACGGTCGGCGGAGGAATCGACGGGATGGGCTGGTCCGGATGGAGTTCGATCTGGAGCGAGAGGAGCGGACATGTCGGCTGCGATGGGGAAGCAAAGTCCGGCGGAGACCTTTCTCCTCTCGTCCCTCGGTTGATTTGATCGAGCAACGCGTTCTTTGCATTGCAGCTGTGGATCGACGGGCACACATCTTTAAGAAATCTCCATGTTTAATAGG
Source organism: Triticum aestivum (assembly GCF_018294505.1). Classification (NCBI taxonomy): domain Eukaryota; kingdom Viridiplantae; phylum Streptophyta; class Magnoliopsida; order Poales; family Poaceae; genus Triticum; species Triticum aestivum. Next base: position 357,773,797 of record NC_057796.1, read on the forward strand.
CGGACGGATTTGGAACTTTCTGCGGATGGATTTGGAACTTTCTTTTGGAATACCAGCAGTACTTTCCATGTATATTTCGTGGATTGACACGGGTTGTTTCCTATTGGTTTCTTGGAGAATAATCTTAAGATATTTTATTTGGTAGCTAATTGATTACGTAAATATTTGTAGCGATATTAACCATAAATACATGCGCTAACAAGGAATGATGGGCTGAGAAAAAAGGTGAGAGGGGAGGACGTTATTAGAGGAAAGAAAAATCGATGGGTCTGGAAGAACCAAGGCGGGGATGGTGAGAGGCGAGATGAAAATAAAACGGACGAAAAAAAACGAAGAAAATTAACCGTGGAACGAACACTACCAACTGCTTCATTAGAAATAGCGATCCATGCTAATTGTTTTTCTATTATAGTCATGATTTATTTAAATGAAATTCCTACAAACTCTAAGCTCCTGGGAAATGGAGAGCTGTGTCCGCTCCAGCCTCTCCTCATATCATGGGTCCCGCTGGTTAGTGGGGAGGCATAGCGTATTGGGCTGGTTTTCATTAAGGCAGATCAGGGGAAAATGGGGCGTAAGAAACGTGGCACTCCTCCGTTTCCTCTTGTGAAGCATTTTCTTTTTTATTGCGGGAACTCTTGCGAAACATTTGACAGTTCAGCTCCAAACAGCTCCAAATTTGCAAGGAGTAGATGAAAACGTTTAGCAGACTCCTTGCAAATTTTTGAAAAAACATTCAGCAGTTTGGTGTGATGGTAATTTTTTTAAAATAATTCAAGATATCATTTGAACTGGGGAATAGTTACTTGGGAGCACGAGCACATTGACCTTTATTCTTAAAGTTCTAAAATATTAAATTTATGGCTTGAAAAAGTTTGATTTTCTTTGTACATGCATATACATAGATGTGTACTATTTATGTATGAAATTTCATCAATACATGGTTTTTATGTGAAATATAAGAAAATGAAATTACATCCACAAAAATGGGCTTTTCTCCTAAAAAAATTAACTTATAATATATCGTATTATTGAAAAAATACAATTATGTAAAGAATATGCATCCATATTTTTTTAATAAAATAAAATATTAAAACTTTTAGATACCACTTTTGAGCCTTTTGAAATAAAGTGCTCCAATGCATCTGTCTTAAAATATCCACACTCAAAGGTTGATATTGTAGGTTTGAATGGTGGATTGCGTCCATCTTCGTATTTCCACCAAACATATATTAACCAAATCTTCTAAAACACTAAGCTCCTTCGAAAGGGAGCGTCCTGGCGAATCTGGGATGTGTGTTGCGTAGGAGCCCATCGTATGTGTCTGGATCTTTGATTTTGCCTCTTGGGTTGATCCCCACGTACTCATGGCGGCTGGGTGCGTGTTTTTATATACGTGTCGGTGCCTATATGTCTTTTGTTGTTGGGATCGAGTGACGTTACAATAAAGTTACAAAGGGCACCTCCAACAACTCCCTTTTCCAATAATGTCTGTTGATTTTTTGTAAAACAAAGTTCAATGAATTAAAAAAACAACAAATTCAAAAGATGAATTCTGAAAAATATTCATGACTTCCAAAAAATGTTCAGAAAATTTAGAATGAATCATGAATTTTTTTTAAAAACTATAGGACTCATATAATTTTTGTTAATATGTGTTAAAAAGTTCAATGTATATTTAAAATTTGTTCAATATACATTAAAAATATATTCAATGCCTGTTTTTTAAAACTGATTAATCTATAAGAATTATATTTATAAAAGATAATAGTTTAAAAGGCTGAAAGGAAAGGACCGTAAGAAACTGGTTCGTAAAAAGCCCATAAAGAACCTGTCTGGGAAACTCCATCGCCAGTGGGCGCCCCTATTCCTCGCATTAAGCGACCCGAGATGGGATTCTCGCGTCGAGCGCTACAAATCAGGCCGGCCACTGTAGCAAGTATCTCTACTTCTATAAAAATCTGAGTTGGTGATGATGGTGTGCCTGCCATCTTGCGTTTCGGATCGTCGGATCTGCATCCGACGCACAACACAAAGCAATCTGTGCAATTTTATAGAAAGACGCCCGCTTCACTTCACACATTTGCAGATAGCCCCTCCAAGTCCCATCTCTCCCGTTCAGCACTGGCGCCCCCAACTCATCAAAATCCATCTGAAAAAGAAGGCGCTGGAAGAACCACCGATCTCGCTCTATGTCACTGGAATCGATCGCTCGATGGCCGTTGTCGGCGCCATCCACCCCAAGCCTCTCACGCCTGCTCTCATCAACCCCAGCGTTCACCACCACCGCAAAATCCCGTCCTCCCCGCCATCTCCTCCGCCCCCTTTTGCCCGTCTCCTCTGGCGCCGACCTCGGCAAGCACATACGCCGCCGACGCCGCCCGTCCGCCGACTCGTCCTCCTCTTGTGCCGCAGCACAACCGCCCAGCATCTCCACCACAACGCCCTCTTCCGCGTCATCCCCTACACCCCCTCCCCCATCTCATGCGGTCCAATGCCCAGAAGTGCGCCGCTGCCGCCGCCGTACCCTGACGCCTCTCTTGCTTCCTCCCTTTCTTGTTGCAGTAGCCCCACCACGCACCGGCACCACATCATCCTCCTCATCGCCATCTCTTCCGCCCGCTCCCCGTATCCTCCGACGTCGACCTTCAGAAGTACGCCGCCGGCTGCGCCGCCACCTACTGCTGCCCGCCGGAGGATTTCGGCTGGTGGCGAACTACTCGTTCCCGGTAGTGCTGGTGCCAACTACCTCAAGCCACTGTGTTTGTTCCCAAATCCCAACCACGTTCATCCCTCCATAAGTTTTGTGTTTCTCTGTCAGACCCAAAGAAGTTTGTCATTGTTTTGGAGCAGAGATGTGTGATTTGTGCAGCTATGTGATTGAAACCATTGCCTCTCCTAAATATGTTTAGAAACTAATTGGTTGTGGATCTGCGAAGTACCTCGAGAACTGTAGATTTATCCTTGGGGAAATTACTGAGAACCATCCCCTCGGGTTGTTACTAGATTTTCTATTCAATATTCAGATTTTTTTTTCCATTGTGGTCTGTGTCAGATTTATTGCTCAAGGAAAATGGAGCAGTGTTATCGAGCATTGCTAAACAGAATTACTGTACACACGACAGTTGCTGGCCGAACTCTGGACGATTGAAGAATTGAATGGTGTTGTTTACCTTTGCTCTACGCATCGATGGCTTGATGCGCTGCATCATCTGAAGATCGTCCAGAACCCGTCGGCTGTGTAGTAGCGCTCTTGCTAAATGTCTTCTTAAGCGGAAAAGATCTCAAGCCCTACTTTAAAGATAAGCTTTTCCACTTTGTTGTATCAAGTAATTTTACTTCCCTGTATATTAATTATTGTGTATTGAATGGAATTTGAGCAATCCTTTTTTACAAAACAACATATATACACTTGTGTGGTTGTATGAGATTAATGGAGCAAGAACGGCATGCAGTATTGTCTTCGTCTCATCCACTAGCAGAAGATTTCTATTTGGAAATGCTAATTGAAAAAAGGTATGCAGCATTAGTAATATCCTTCTAATATGTGGTCTAGGAGAGATGCCCGATAATGAGTGTTGTGTTGCTTGTAGATAGATTTTTCACGACTTCAACATGTGCCTTCCTTCTCATCGTGTGTTACCATAAACCCCTATGAGTTCATATATCTGTTTTAATTCTCCGCAAGTAAATTTTGATATTATGTAACGTCTGTATGATTAGAATCCCATGGGAAACTGTGTATTTTTTCCTAAGACAATATATGACTTCAGACTCATATACCTACGTGAACTTGCATAATTTTGAGAATATTTATTTGAATAAGGTATATGTCATGCTATTTTAATTAGTTTTGAAAAACTTTAGTATTGTTTGGTCGGGGCCACATCAGATGCTCCTCTTGAGAAGCTGAATGATAATTTTGAGGTGTCTCATGAAATCTAATCATAACTTGCCTTCTCAAACAAAAAGGTATACATCAATTATTTGATTCTTAGCTTTTGGTTAGAACCGTCATGCAAAGTTTACCTCACAAACTGGATTTTCCTCTAGACTAGCTTACTTCTTTGTTTTTCTTAAGATTCAGCGATATAAATGTTAGCAAATAAACCAGTGTGGCTTGATTAGTAGTTTGGTAGCGTTCTGCAGCTTTCTTCAGTAGTTTTAGTTAGCAGTTTTCTTCAATAGTTTCAGAAGTTTCAGTTAAACTGTTAGCGACGCCTGAGGACTTGGGCTGTACGATCCCGAGGCGCATTTGTAGGCCTGTAAGGACTTGTTCTCGGTCGTGGGATGGCACGATCCGGTAAGAGGGCAAGACCTGTGGCATGTTTGCCTTCCGTTAGAGATAATAAAAGTGAAACAGAAAAGCAACATTCAGAGCGCTGCACAAAACTTCAGTGTTCTTCCTCTGTTCTTCTTCCACCTTGGGTGATAGAGAGAGAGAGCAGAGAGATTTTGAGGGAATTGTGAGTGCTGACAATAAAGTCGAATATTCAATATGGAGCCAAAGCAGCTCTAGGATGAATGGTGTGAAACAAAAAAAAGAATAGAAAAGTCTGGACTTTTTGCAACAAACATATTTGTGTCTTCTAACAAAATACAATTTTTCCTGAAGAAACGCCTTATTTACTGATTTGTGCTAGAAAAAGTGGTGCCCATGGAAGTGTTTTAAGACTTAAGAGCACCAATTTTTTTTCTTCCAGATCACAACATGTTTTGTTTCTTCATTAATATTTACATAGTTATAATGCTTGATATGCTTGAGTGTTTGGCAGGAGCACATGAGAAGGAAAGAGGGAAACTAATATCACCATATTGAATTGCCTTCTCAGTGACATGTGATTTCTTTTAATACGGTATTATGTAGTATGCATGGCTACACTAACCTAGGATTGGAACATAAAAGGAAGAGGACGGTTAGAGATGAAGGCACTAAACATCAGAAGATGATGTTGTCATACGATATTTATGCAGATGTTGTTCCATAGCAAATCACCTCTTCTAATTAAACTGTTTGAATATGTTACTTCCTTTCCCTATTTCTACTTTCCTTTTCTTTTCCTTCATTTTTACTCGTCTAATACAACATGCTTTTTTATGTGTTTTTTCTTTTTGCTCGGGTTTCCCACGCTTTTCCCGGAATAATATCGGTTAACAAACATAGAAAATGTTGACTAAGCATTAGAAATGTTGAACACGTATTGGGAAAATGTTGAACAAGTATTTGAAAAATGTTGAATAGGTATTTGCAAATGTTGAACAAGTATTTGAAAAATGTTGAATAGGTGTTAAGAATTGTTGAACGAGTATTTAAAAAAGTGTTGAACAAGTTTTTGAAAAATGTTGAATAACTATTAAAAATGCTGAACAAGTATTTGAAAATGTTAAACGAGTACTAAAAATGTTGAACGAGTATTTGAAAAATGTTAAACATGTATTTGGAAAATGTTAAATAAGTATTTAAAATGTTGAATAAGTATTGAAAAACTATTGAACGAGTATTTAAAAAAATGTTGAATCAGTATTGGTTGAACAAGTATTTCAAAAATGATGAATAAGAATTCGGACAATGCTGAATGTGTACACAAAAAATGTTGATCACTTATTAAATATATATTTTGACATATACAAAAATGTAGATTAAAAATGAAAATAAACGTAATAATAAAAAGAAGAAGAAAAATTAGAGAAGAAACAATAAAACCAAAGAAAAAATATGGAGAATAAAAACCAAACTAAGAAATGAAGAATAAAAAATAAAACCAAACAAAAAATAAAGGAAAAACGAAGAAAAGCCCTGTCAAAAGACAAACTAAACTAAAGAAAAAAAGGGGGGAAACGAAGAAACAAATGCAAAAAGAATGGAAAAAATTGGAGAAGAAAAAAGAAAACCAAGATGAAAAAAAATATGAAAGAAACGGCTCTAGCCGGTTCAAGTTGGGTGCGCCCCCTTTTCTCTAGACCAACTATAGTCTGGCAAGGTGGCTAGGAGCGCTATCTTTCTTTGCTTTGACCAGGGTTCAATACCTCGGGCTCTCTTTTTCATTTAACAGTTCGCGAAAATGGGCCAGTCCACTAACAACGATGACCGTCAAATCTCGACGCTAATCGCTGAAAGAGATAAATAGTCGCCGCGATCGCGAGTTGCCACAAACGGGCGCCTCATGCGCCCCCGCGCTGGGCCGGCCGAGCTAGTTGTTTTTCCTTCTGCGTTTTTATCAGCAAAAATCCGCAAAAAGTGCTCTCTAAGTGATAAGAACCCACGATCCAGGCTCAAGGCGCGCTACAGTAACCACAAAGCCGAATAACCTTGCCTCAAAAAAAAAAAAAAGCCGAATAACCAAATGTGTTTAGTTGCATCGTTCCTTTCTTTTCTCTTTCTTCTTTTATTTTTACTTTGTTCTTTCTTCGATGAAATTTATTAAAATTCGTTTTTTCTCTTCTAATCAATGAACTGTTTTTTCAAAATCCAAGTTTT
>NC_057796.1:357780722-357788378 GCF_018294505.1 Triticum aestivum
CCAAGTTTTTTTTTTCAAATTGATGATGTTTTTAGTTAAAAATGAACTTTCTTAAAAAAATTGAAGTTTTTAAAAAATCAATGAACTTTTTTAAAATTTAATGAGTTTTTTTTCAAAATGCAGGAACTCTTTTTCATTTTCGATGAAGGTTTTTCAAATTCTATGACAATTTTCAAATTCTGATTTTTTTAAAATCATGAACTTTTTTTGAAATGTATGAACACTTTTTAATTCATGATTTTTTTTTGTTTTCTGATTTTTTTCTTTCGGTTTTTCTAATTCAATTGATCTTGCTCTAATGGGCCGGCCCATGAGGGTTGGCGCGTGGTCGCCACAGAGCTTCCTGGCGACTGAAGCGCCCCAGCCATAAAAGACGGGGATGCCAGTAAAAAAAACCCACCTATAACAGTGCCATTGAGCACAATTTAATACCCATGGGATGGCAATTTTACCCATGGGTACGGATACCCACGGATACCATCCCCGCATGGATAGGGTATGGGCACAATTTAATACCCATGGGCAGTACCCATACCCTACCCGTTAAGTCATGGGTAGGGCACGGATATAGCCTTGTACCCATGGATATACCCATACCCTACCCATTTATGCTGATATGTGGACCTTACACGTCAAGTGTGTCATGAGCTTGTGAACCTATGTTAAAGCTTTCACCAATTGTCGATTTGAATTGAGATAACTGTCTTGTAATCATCTATCTATTATCGAGTTGAGATAAATTATTTTTTGTGAAATGTGATATCGATTAATATAAAATTATGAATAACTTCTGTAATGTTTGATCTACCCGTTGGGTACCGGATGAGTATGGGTGTTCGTCGGGTATGGGTACGGGTAATGGTTCATACCCATGGGTACGAGTATGGGTAGAATTTTGTGCCCATTAAGTACATGGGTATGGGTATGGTATTGTTCTACCCACCCTATACCCTACCCATTGCCATCCTTAATTGAGCCGGCTCATGCCGAAGTACCTATGGACGATTCATGCGTACTGCTCCTTATAGGTGATATATAACAATTGTATATCGTTCCCTACCGAACTAAAAGGCCAATCACATCCCGAGCACACAGAGCCTAAACCCTAGGAAAACAAACAACCCCAAAAAATAGGGCAGCAAATATCCACAATACAGGCGAGCGTTAGCCGCTAGTTAATCATGAAATTGCCTATTTCCAACAGTGAATGGATGCATGTGCACACTTATCTGAAGTGTCAAGTGTCAGCATGTCAGATTACAAATGTTCACACTCAATATCTTTGATTTTTGTACTTAAAACAGGGAGAAAAAGATCCAAAGTGGAGTTAAAATAAGCATTCATGTGTATCTTTTGTTCAGTTACCTAAAACACAAAAACAGTAGTACGCTAAAATGTTTTCCTATATCTTCTCAGTATCTTCCAATAAACAAAGGATCCCCAAATCTACATTTGTTATGGACAGCACTAGAGGGCTACTACAGTAATAGAGGTGCAAATCATGAAGATCTTATAGCCTTTTTCCAAATCAAACATCAGCCGCTTAAAGCACCCAGCAGCACAAACTAAAAGACCGATTATTCTAGATTGTTGAACCATATGCCACTACTTTTTCTTTGAGTTTTTTATTCAGAATGACAAAAGGTTGAGCTTAATTTCAAAAACCACATCAAGTAGCTAACAAATCATATTCAGTTTTTTAATTGCAATGCAGCTTTGTATTAGTGCACTAATCATAAAGTAACTTAAGTATACCCCACCTTGAGCTTGATATAGCTAGCCCTGACATAATTATTAGCATCTACTCAAGTCTAAAACACTAGGTATGAAAAGAAGGGCCATCCACACACATGTTATTTCCTTAAATATATTCGAGCAAAATATGTGCACGCGCTTTATTTCTTCTATAGCAACATTCAGAAAGTACAAGGAAAGAGATGCAGCAAAGGCTTCCACTGAAGAATCACTAATGAAACTGAGCTCTTTGTGAAAAAAAAAGGCAAGGCAATAAACCACATGTAGTCCAGTACAACCTACTACTACTCCCTTGCCCTGACGAAAGCCCAGGAGCAATTCATAGAATGATTTTAACTTCACCAAACCTCTGCAAAGCTCATGCTTTGACGCCGAAGTTTGCGCACTTGATGGAGCCCCTTGCAATGTCAATCTCGATCATGTTTTCCTCCTCACTGATCTCCGACAAGATGTCTATGAAGTCCCTCCTGTCAAGAACGAACTCCGGCAGGAAGCCGGCGAGGAGGTCTTGCTCCTTCTTCCAGAGACATTGCTCCTCTTGCCCCACATAGTACCCATCAACAAGGGAGATCTCAATAAGACTCTCGTCGTCGTCATCATCAGACACCGAGACTTCATCAGTCCCCTCTTCGCTCACCTGGCAATCTGAAGACCCCGACAGGCTTCCAGCCGAATCCACCGGCGAATCCTCGGACACCCCATCTTGTGGCACAGTGCTCTTCTCCTGATGAGCAACAACCTCCATGGAAGTTTTGTGGCTGCTGGTTTTCATCAGTTGTCTGAGGTTCGAGAAGAGCAAGGAGAGGCAGGTGGAGATAACCAGCACCAGCAACGCAAGAGAGGAGGACGTGGAGAAAGAAGAAGAGGAATACATACTGTAAAGGCTACACGAAATGAGTAGAAGTGTGAGTTGTATGGCCATTTGGGATCTGGGAAGCATCAAGAACTTGCTCACAATCACAAGGGCAAGAAGGGCTTTAGTGGCCCAAATGATGCAGCGATGCTAAAGAAGAAAGAAGCCATGATGAGGCACAGCATGGAACAAGGAATTGCTGCTGCTTCCTTTACAATAACAAACCTGCACAGGGAAAGCAAAGGTTGTGTGCTTGTCTATCAAATGGATTTGTGAATTGACACAAAGAGGAAAAGAGAGACCAGAGAGGGAGGAGGAGTAGGGCTCACCATCTAGGACGCGTATGCCGCAAATATTTAATCTGAAACTGATGGACGTAAAGGTAACTGCAACAGTTAATTAATGCTTAGAAAACTGAAACTTTCTGGTGAACTGTTACCAGTGCTGCAGTGCACACCCCATGTCCTTTTGTGAAGCTGTAGGTTAAGTTATTAAGAGGTAACTGTTGGCTTGGCATCATGGTCAGAGAGTTGTTAAGTGCTGCTTGACAGAAATATTTAAGGCGTGGTCCATCCATGGTTCCATAGGATGACAACATGCAAGGCAGGGTTGGGTTGTGTGAAACAAGAAGATGGCCATGTGCATGAGGTTAATTAAAGTTTACCACATGGGCCTCCACTAGACAATTCGTCTCTTCCACTCTTTTTTACCTTATCAAAAGCAGCGTTCTACCTTTTTTCATGGAAGGTGAGACCGTAATGAATTCCCCCCCTTTCTCTTGCCCTCCCCCCTGCAGTTAAAGCTGACCGACGTTCATGATTTGCTCCAATCCTCCTTTTCGTCACAAAATTATGTACTACGATAAATACAGCAACTTGCTGCTTTGTGTTTACTGATTACTAAAACTGGCTGACAGAGCTGGATGCACTAATAATCCCGGCACCGTCAGTCGTCAACATAAACATGTTGAAGTTTTGGTATCCTTCTATTCTCTAATAGTTCAAGTGTTTTCAGTAGTCATTTCGCGGCACAAGATGAGATCTCAGAATCACAGCTGTTGAAAAATAAATGGTATCCTATGTTGTCCTTGTCCACAAACATAAAACTCTTCTACTGGGGTGGCATCAACTTGTTATGTAGGCATGTAATAAGGTAAAGAAACAAGTTTAGCCAACCCATTAGTCAATGTGCCAAAGTGAGGGACGTGCGGGAAGGTGATAGTAATACCCAGTTTTTCCATTTAATTGCAAACAGGTAGCATAGAAAGAAGAAAGTTGTTCAGCTTGAACAAGATGAGGGCACCATTGTTGGTCAAGAGAACCTTAAATCCTACATCTCCAATTTTTATAATCCATTCGCATCCGGATCCATTGTGTCTAACTTCGTGTGATGGATTAAAACACGGTGCAACCAATAGAAGATGGTAGCACGGGATATGTACAACCGGTTTGGGCGACGGTTCAATAGTAGGCTATGTGTGCAGGCATATATTCCTATTTTTGCCGGTTGTGACTTGCTTTTTTGTCTTTTTTGTACTTCAGAACCGGAGCTTGATACTGGAACCTTAATAAAATTTGGCTGTGTTCATCGCAAGATGCAGAGGCCAGGGTTCATCTTTTCTAAAAAGAAAAAGAAAAAACTGGAGTACCTGAGTCAACAGATCTACTTTGGAATTCTCAATCTTAGCTACTTCAGTCTAATCTTTCACCAAGCCCTACTAGTAGTATTATTCCACAGTATCAGAGAGCTGGGTTGCATAATAGCAGATCAGACAAGTACGAAGGATAAAAAAAAACACATGATTCACCGACAACATAACCTTTGAATTCACCAACAAAAATGTCTAGATTTTTTAGGAAAATAATGTAGCAACATGACCCTATAGTTTCCCCAGGCTACTCCAAAGGACTATCTGTTACCAGGATGTACATAAAGCTGGGAACAATAGGATACAACAAATGAACAATTCTAGTTTCTATTAGTCTCGCTTGTTAGTTGGCCCATCTATACAAGGAGAAGGCACAATACGGTTTTGTTTTTTCTAAGACTGAAACATCAATTGAGTCATACAGAAAAATGTCATCCATTTCGTACAGATCTCTTTATACATGGGAAAGTTAAGATATTAGACCATACCTAGAGGACTAGAGGCACAACTGAACATCAGCAGATCAGTTCTGCTACCAGAATTCACCACAAGAGCACTTCCCACCTTCAAAATGGTGGAAACGAGTAGCGTCTCTCACAATAATCTTCCTCTGGAAAATTTCACTAATTAACTTCATCACTGTATGGCAGTCCCCACAGACCCGGAGGTTCTTCACCACCCGGATCACCGACCCCGGAAGAGACTTGAGGATTCCAAAAGCAACAGCCAGCCTCTCACTGTGCAAGAACAGATGGTGCTCCTTTTCATGCTCCTCCAGATCATGCATCACAGAACTGGTATCAGGGACATAGCCCCTCCGGCGCATCTCCGAGACTAATTCCTCGAGAAAAACTAGAATTTCTTCTCTCATATCAACCGGCACTTCCCCAGCATGAAACAGACGAGATTCTCTTCCAACTTCAACCCAGCTATACCCAGGCTCTTTATTTATCTTCATATTAGCCATGAGCTTTCTCACCGTGCTCACAGACCCCCATTTGCCATTCACTGCGTAGACATTAGATAACAAGACACATGTTGAAGGATATTTTGGTCCCAGCTCTAACAGATTATCAGCAACCCTGACACACATTTCAGCATCGTTGTGTTTCTTGCACGCGCTCAAGAGGGCCCCCCAAGCAGCTTCATCTGGCTCATAGGGCATCGTAGTGATGAGTTCTTCAGCTTCTGATAAATGGCCCGAGCGACTAAGAAGATCTAGGTAGCATGTATAGAGTTGTAATCCAGGGTTGATGTCATACTCCCGCTTCACTGAGTCAAACAGTTGCCGACCTTTCTGAACAAGACCAGCGTGGCTACATGCGTAGATCAACCCAACAAATGTCACCTCATTGGGCTTCACTCCTGCAAGAATCATCCGGTCATAAAGAGCAAAAGCCTCCCCTGCTCGACCATGCTGCGCCTCTCCAACAATCATTGTCGTCCAGGAGATGATGTCACGCACTGTAATCTCTTCAAATACTTCTCTAGCGGAGTGTATATCGCTACATTTGGAGTACATGTCAACCAATGCATTCCCAACCATCATGCTGGACAAGAACCCAAGCCTCATGGACAAACCATGCAACTGCCTTCCCAGAACAAGCGCAGCCAGGTCTGCAGCCCCACCAGTTACAGCTGACAAAACAAATGCGTCATCAATAGTGACGGCATCCCGCCTCATCTCAACAAACAGCTCCACCGCGCTAACACTCTCACCAGCTCTTACATATCCTGATACGAGCGCAGTCCATGCAAAGAGGCCGCGTCCAGGCATGCTCCGGAAGAGCTCCAGCGCCTCGTCAGTATAGCCATTCGACGCGTACCCAGAAACAAGCGCAGTCCACACGACGCTGTTCTTGGCACTCAAACTATCAAACACCTTCCTGGCATCATCCGGAAAACCACATTTACAGTACATATCGATCAGAGAAGACTTGACGACATCGTCTCCGCTATACGGGGAAGCAACGAAGTGTCCATGGAGCTGCTTACCAAGACTGAGGCTTCGCAACCTGGCGGAGGCGCTAGCGATGGAGGCGAGGACGAAGTGGTCGGGCTGGAGGGCGTCAGCAGAGAGCATGCGACGTATGATCGGGAGGACGAGGTAAGGAGCGTCGGAGTTGGAGACGGCGGCGAGGAGCGACGAGTAGAGGTGGAGGTCCCGGCTCGGGCTTTCGTCGAACACCCTGCGGGCGTCGGGGAGGAGGCGGCACTTGGCGTAGGCGGAGACGAGAAGGGACGGCGCGGGAGGGTGCAGCGCCAGGCCATCCTTGAGGAGACGCGCGTGGGCGCGGCGTAAGGCCGTCGGTGACCCCCCCGCGGCGCGGACGGCGGATACAACGGCGGCGGCGGGGGAGAGCATGCGTAAGCGTAAGCTTGAAAGGCTGTATTCTCATTTGTTCCTCTGCTTCGGTTCGGCCTAAACGGCGTCGCGTGCTACTCCCGCCTATCTGGGCCGTTCGTGAAATATGTACGGCCATGGTTTATGTTTCCCGCCTATCTGGACTGTTCGTGAAATATGTACGGCCAGGATTTATGTTTCACCCACATCAAAACCCAGTGAAGTAAAAAAACCATGGTCGTTGTTGCTCCAACAGATTATGTAAAATAAAAGTGGTGCCTATAAAATTGGTAAGCAGTTGAAACATGAGATCCAGCAATGGGAAGGCCGAGAGGCAAATCTGGGAGTCGCAGGAGCCGAGAACAATTTCGGCCAACGGAGTTCGCTAGGGTCGAGACATTCGTCGGGCCACCAAGGACATGAGTCAAAAGGGAGCAAGAGCCTAGGGTGCGGCCAACTCCGACGGCGGCGCATTGCCCGAACGGCGAGAGCTTTGAACGGGACCGGTGGTTCGGTGTAGTTGGGTCGCTCGACTGGAGGTTGCCTGGTCGTTAATCGACCTCGTAGGTCGATGGTGGTGCTGTAGGCAAACGTTGCATGGAAAAACAAAAAAAATTCTACACACGCAATGATCTATCCATGGAGATGCATAGCAACGAGGGGGAGAGTGTGTCTACGTACCCTCGTAGGCCGTAAGCGGAAGCGTTTCACAACGCGGTTGATGTAGTCGAACTTTCTTCGCGCTCCACCAATCGAGTACCGAACGTACGGCACCTCCGAGTTCTGCACACGCTCAGCTCGGTGACGTCCCTCGTCTTCTTGATCCAGCAAGACGTCGAGGTAGTAGATGAGTTCCGTCAGCACGACGGCGTGGTGATGGTGATGGTGAAGTGATCCTCGCAGGGTTTCGCCTAAGCACCGTGAGAATTTGACCGGGGGTGTAAACTGTGGAAAGGGGCGCTGCACACGGCTAGGCAATTGTCTGGATGTGCTAGGCGCCCCCTCCCACATATATATATATAGGTGGGGGGAGGAGGGAGCAGCCAGGAGGGTGCC
>NC_057796.1:357788689-357825558 GCF_018294505.1 Triticum aestivum
TGCCCCAAGTAGGTTGAATCCTACTTGGGGTCCTCCCAAGTGGCGCCCCCCTGCCATATTTGTCGGAGGGGGAAGGAAAGAGGGGGGGGGGGAGAGAGAGAAGGAAGTAGGAATCCTATTCCATACTTGCCTTTCCCCCTTCCCCTTTCCTTCTCCACCTTTGGCCGGCCCATATGGGGGGACGCACCAGCCCCTTGTGGTTCATGCGTTTCCCCTCTTGGCCCATATCTTTTGCCGGGGGTGCCCGGAACCCCTTCCGGTGATATGATATGTACCCGGTACCCTCCGGAACACTTCCGGTGTCCGAATACCATCGTCCTATATATCAATCTTTACCTCTCGACCATTTCGAGACTCCTCGTCATGTCCGCGATCTCATCTGGGACTCCAAAAAACATTCGGTCACCAAATCACATAACTCGTATAATACTATATCGTCATCGAACGTTAAGCGTGCGTACCCTACGGGTTCGAGAACTATGTAGACATGACCGAGACACCTCTTCTGTCAATAACCAATAGCGGAACCTGGATGTCCATATTGGCTCCTACATATTCTACGAAGATCTTTATCGGTCGAACCGTTATGACAACATACATAATTCCCTTTGTCCATCGGTATGTTACTTGCCCGAGATTCGATCGTCGGTATCTTCATACCTAGTTCAATCTCGTTACCGGCAAGTCTCTTTACTCGTTCCGTAATACATCATCTCGTGACTAACTCCTTAGTCGTTTGCTTGCAAGCTTATGATGTGTATTACCGAGAGGGCCCAGAGATACCTCTCCGATACTCGGAGTGACAAATCCTAATCTTGATCTATGCCAACTCAACAGACACCTTCGGAGATACTTGTAGAGCATCTTTATAATCACCTAGTTACATTGTGACGTTTGATAGCACACAAGGCATTCCTCCGGTATCCGGGAGTTGCATAATCTCATAGTCGAAGGAATATGTATTTGACATGAAGAAAGCAATAGCAATAAAACTGAATGATCATTATGCTAAGCTAACGGATGGGTCTTGTCCATCACATCATTCTCCTAATGATGTGATCCCGTTATCAAATGACAACTCATGTCCATGGTTAGGAAACCTTAACCATCTTTGATCATCGAGCTAGTCAAGTAGAGGCTCACTAGGGACACGGTGTTTGTTTATATATTCACACATGTATTTAGGTTTCCAATCAATACAATTCTAGCATGAATAATAAACCTTTATCATGAATAAGGAAATATAAAATAACAACTTTATTATTGCCTCTAGGGCATATTTCCTTCAGGTGCGGTAACTACCATCTCAGGCGATTGAGGGGACGGGGGAACGCCCGTAATCGACAACGACATTCTGAGCTTCCGGACATCGGTGGGGGTCGCGACGGTTGTATCGGGCAGCAGAAATGAGCTGCTAATAAGTAATATTTTTGCACTTATCACATCGTCGTTTAAACCGGGTGATCCAAGATTTTTCCCAAAAAATCAATATGATATTGTCACTAATGACTAATGGATGCGAGAGATCACGAAATCCTTTGTTAATGCCTTTTCGCAGGAAAAGGGGCCCAAACATGGAAGGAAATCATCACAGATAAGGAAACATGAAGTTTGATGGAAGAGAGAAGGCAATTGAAGGTGCACACAAGTCAAAAGAGCGCAAGGCGGGTGCTCAACGCTCGTATCCGTGCTCATACCGTCTGCCGACGGCTGCAGCAGGTCCACCTGGCCAACTTCTAAGGAGTCGACACATAATTGTCAATAGAGAGATCACCACTCGCGAAACGAAGAATCAGAACCATCTTCCACCCTAGCCACCGCCATTTCCCATCTCATCTCCATAGCAGTCGTCACCATCATAACTGCAATCATCCATTGGCAAGTTAGTCATTCTTGTAATCTGTGTATCGCATCCGATAACTATTGGATGTCATATTATTAATCAACCATTCTTCTTTATGTCATCTTCAATGAGTTCATCTTGCTATCTCATCGCCATGTGTGAGTAATTCGGTAAAACATGGGTTGATGCACGACCTTGCAACACGATGTATTTGTGGAAGATATCGTTGGAATGACTTTGTATATTTGACATTATTTTGTATGTGCCCGATTGCAACAGAATTGTCTCTTGTCTTGTTCTCGTTATAAGGCCCTGCCAGTACCAATAGATCAAGGAGGAGGTAAAGAGCGAGGAGGACGTGAAATGCTATCCCAAAAAGCAGCGAGAGAAGGGGTTAGTATGGTAGGGGAAAGTTATTCCTTGGGAATGAATTAAGTGTAGTCATTAAACGCCTAGTTCTTTTACCTGGATATTTAATTTTAATCACTGAGGTAACCCCGTGCGACGGTAAGGGCCATCAGTTGGACAACTAACACTTGATGCAGGTCGCACAACGGTCAAAATGTACTTTGGACACATCCCCCACATTTTCGTGTTGCAAGCACATCATAATAGTTGTCTTCCAGAGCACAATTTAATAATATTAAGAACCCGAGCACAAATATAAGATTGTAAGAGTAAGACCTCATACTCATGCCTGTTTTAATACTAGTGTTTACAACCAAAAGGTTGCTAAGGTTCGGATGATAAGCTGAAATTTAATTTTGCTAGCAATAACTTCTCAGAGCCTCTGTCATAGTTTACATCCTCTCGTGGGTTCGATAATTCAGGGTCACAACTTGCAAAAATGTCACAGGAACCTTTGCTATCTAAGCCAGATCTCAAAGGTAATCAACCACCTTTTCTGGCACTATTGTCGGGGAGACATCTTGTCACTAGTCACTGTGTTGGAGTCATTGTTAGAGTTTTTTATTTCAATTTTTGTTCTTGGCTTTATTTTTTTAGTTGTGTTGTCACCGAGAACCCCAAAAAAATATTATGGCTCGAAAACTTGGAGTCTTCGCTGCTCCAAATGAAAACTTTACTAGAGGCTGGAGCGCCACCTGGTGGCGCCACCTAGACGGGCATGTGCTTGTTTTGGCATATTCGGCTAGCATGTTTGGCCCTCAATCTCACTCATGTACATCAATATGGGCATATGCTATAACATTAGGATCTATTAGTTGCACATCGATCAAACATACAAATACTATATTATTTGAGTTTAGAACCATCATAGATAGTGGTACATCTATTAAGGATATGTACGAGTCACCCATGGAGCATAAACAGCTGAGACGATGCATTATCATAGTTAAAAAAGCGAAAACAAGCTAACATGAAGTGCTTCAGTTTGGCTGATGGAAGGGACCTCATGAGGCCATGACTAAGTAACCAAATAAAAAGAACACCTTTCAGAGTCCTCGAGAGGCTTGGCATCATCCATTTCCGTATCAAAATCAGCATGATGCCTTTCATCGAAATTCTCTTGATCTTCATCAGAATTACCCAATATATGATGACTGCTAGGATGCTAATTCTGAAACCACAACTACAACCAATAAGCATCAGTGATCACATCTAAAGCTAATACCAACATACCAATCTTTTTCCCACATAGACAGTATGTTATCTTTGCCTTTTTTTAAATGCTAAAGCAAACCAGGTGATTTCAATTCTATACAAATTAATGCTTATAGAAAATTAGAATGCCATTCTAAACACAACTACTTGGAGATGATTAAGAATGGATGCCAAGCATATGGGCCAACGCACTACAAACAGACATGACATGCGTAGTACATTATAGAACAAGGGAGAAGTTACAACAATGAAATATGGACATGATGAGATATCCAAATACAAACGGACTGGATCCTTATAAATGTGCAATACCTGAAGAAAATGGAGTACCTTTGTATCATCATCAAGGAATCAACCATCATGCTGCAATCTCCAGTGCATAACATCCGATTAATATCTTGTTCTTGTCACGTGGAATTCAGGGAATACATGATAACAATACACTTATTTCTATATATACTTTAGTGGTTTAATGTAGCCAAACTTAAGAACGTCAAAGTCAATTACATCAAAGCAGTTTGTCATAAGAAGTGCCATTTGAATCCTACCAAACCAAGCCATAAAAACGTCGCCTCCCCCGTATAATGCATCACATGCATCTACAGCACGAGTGTTTAACTACAGCAGTGCTTTTGTTTTTTCCTTCGCCACTGTCGCCCGATCGATCAATGTTCAAACACGTTTCTTAGGGACCCCAAAGACCATCCAACCTTCCAAAAACACTGAATCCTATCTTTACAGGATTACATAAAGTGCATGACACCACGAGTACACTACACACTCGACCACTGAACAAAAAACTTAGTGAAACAAGTCATGACCGCATATAGAAATCCATTAGAAAAGGATCATACCATCATGTAACCAAAATGGATTGATCACCCTTCTCAAACGTGATAATCACTTACAAATAGTAAAGCTGTAGTTGGAAAGCAACCTCACTTTTAAGATTCTAGTAGCTGGAAGTTAAAGAGCAATGATTATAGTAGAACATAATACTTAAACTTGACTGACTTTATACACTTAGTTGTAAACTACTTTTCTTCAACAAACAGTTATGAAGTTGCCATGACAGGAGAATATGAGAGGAAGCTGCACCTCACTGAAATCGATTATGAACTACTTACGCTCATCAACACATTTATTCTTGAACTTATTGTACCTTCACAAACAAAGAAAAATGGCATCACCATGTCAAGCTTAGGATGAAACAAAGGAATGGATGGCATCGATATTTAATTATTTGAAGGAAATTAGAACTTTCAAGCATACCACAAGTTGTTTAGAAATGAACCTTTGTTGCTGAAATTCTTTTTTTTAGAAATTGATGGCTTGTGTGCTCAAACGGCGGGAAAGATTTAGGCACTTATCCAATAGGCAAGCTCTGAGTAGGATATGTGTGAGGAGATGAATTCAGCTCTGAACTTTTGTAGGTACTGAACAATAACAAATAGTGATTCATATAAGCGCAAAATGGTATAAACTAAGGGCATGGTTTACTAAAAGAAACTTCCATCGATTATCACTACTAGGGAAAACCTTATATATACACAGAACTTTAGCAGTAGCACTGGACAAGAAGGGGCGCTACTGCTATTGACTTAGCAGTAGCGCGGCTCGGTAAAACAACGCTACTATTAAAATTGCCCGACCATTCCCGCCACGCTAGGTTTAGCAATAGCGTGCCCCGCTTAACCGCGCTACTGCTACTTTAGTAGTAGTAGCGCGCTATTTGGGTAGGGTGCTACTACTAAGTTTGAACTTGGCCACATGGCGGGCCCCACTTAGCAGTAGCGCCCTTCCCAGAGATGCGTTGCTGCTATCATGTTAGCGGCAGCGTGTTTTACGCCCAGCGCTACTGCTAAACCGCATCCACCACCTTTTCCCTCCCCCTCCCCCTCTCTTCCTTCACTTTCCCCTAGCTCCCACCTCCTCTCTCCCTCACGTTGCTTCTTCCTAACTACTTCTCCCCCCATTACTCTCCTTCTTCTACCTCTCTTTCTCTCTCTTTATTGCTTCTAGCTAACTACACCACCTCCATTAATGCATCTCCTTTCTCTTTTCCCCCCTCCACTAGTTGAACTTATCTCCTTCCCAAACTAGCTAGGTAGATCTAGCATTTAGTGAAGTGACCTATGTACCTCCCTAACTAGATCTAGCCTTGTCAAGAAGAGCTTTGTCCACTTTTGATCATTCCATAGGTGTGTGTGGTGACACCGATCGACATCATCATCACTGTGCTCGATCTCGAGATAGGTGATTAAAAATTTGTGCTTTTGCAAGAATGGAAATATGTGTATGTGTGCGATATGACATAATCGGGTGGTATGATGGAAATTGTGTGTGTGGCATGAGTTGCCTCCGAATTGTGCTTGTGAGTTTCCTATGTTTTGCCAAAATGTTGATTTATTTTCATTTCGGCGAATTTCGGGCAAACTCTATATGTCCTATTTTTAGGGAAGGTCATGCCGAATTTTTGTATGACTTTGATGCATGCATGCATTTTTATAATCAATTTGTTTATTATTACCGTGCAGGCGTTCATGATGGTCAGTGGAACGATGGTGGACAGGTGGTTGGGGTCGGCGGTGTAGGACATGAAAGAAAATAACCGGACATAGATTTTATGTCCGTGTCGAAGATGCAAAGGAGGAGTTTGGCTCGACCCCTATGACGATGGTCGTGTGATGGCGCACCTGCTCATGACTGGTTTCATGGATGGCTATACTCGGTGGATAATTGAAGATGAGGATGATGAGGAGGACGTCGATGGGCAGGCAATAACGACACGGGGCAAGACGAAGAGATGACCGATAATGGCGGCGGAGAAGGGACCGGATATGGCGGCGGGGAAGAGGCCGAACATGGCGGCGGAGTAGGGGCCGGACATGACGGCGGAGAAAACATGGACTCCACGCTGCAGACTGCGTTGGTACTAAGTTCAATCGTGCGGGACCCTCATGTTCAAGAACTGCTTCGTAAGGAGACGAGTACTAACAGAGCTGCTTCTAGAGAGGAGGCCAAGTTGTAGAAACTGGTGGTAGACTCGAACACTCCATTGTATGATGGTTGCGATCCCGAGGTGACCCGCTTGAGTTTCACGCTCGAACTTCTGAAGACGAAGGCTAAAAACAAATGGACCGACACTAGCCTCGATGAGCTTCTCAAGTACCTAAAGGATGTTCTTCCTGTGGGGAATCTATGTCCTACTAGTGTGGATGAGGCCAACAAGATCGTGTGCCCTCTTGATCTGCCGCACGTCAGATACCATGCATGCATCAGCGATTGCATAATTTATCGGAAGGAGCACGCGGAAAAAACCAACTGTCCGGTGTGCAATGCTTCTCGATACAAGAAGGCCGGGAAGAAATCTCCCCAGAAAGTTGTATGGTACTTACCGATCACTCCCCGTCTGCAACATTATTTTGTAGATCCCATGGAAGCAAAGCTCATGTGTTGGCACGCGAAGAGGAAAAAACCCGACGATGGAGATGACCCGAAGCTGAGACACCTCGTGGATGGAAGCCAGTGGAGAGCGTTCAACAGCGAATATCGGTAGTTTGCATGTGATGCAAGGAACATCGTGCTCGGCGCGTGTACTGATGGCGTGAATCCGTTTGGCAACCAGAACACCAACCATAGCACATGGCCCATGTTTGTATGGATGTACAACCCCCCTGGTTGTGCATGAAGTCGAAGTACATACACATGAGCATGCTGATTCAAGGGCCAAAACAACCAGGAAATAATATTAATTTGTATTTGTGGCTACTTCAAGAGGAGTTAGACACGTTATGGAAAACACCGGCCAAGACATGGGACGCCAGCAAAGGTGAGTATTTCTATATGAGAGTCGCGCTGATCACGAGTGAGTATTTCTATATGAGAGCCGCGCTGATCACGACGGTGCACGACTATCTCGGTTGCGGATATGTCGCGGGCCAGGTGTGCCATGGATATTGTGGATGCACGCGGTGCATGGATGATACGACGTCTCAGCAGCTAACGTCAACGAAAGATGGCGGGTCTGGGAAAATCGTGTACATGGGGCATTGAAGATGGCTCGAGAAGGACGAACCGTGGAGAAACCGTGCAAATCTATTCAATGGTGAGGCTGAGCATCGAGGACCTCCATGTAAGCGGAGCGGCGCCAAAATCGACGAGCTGTTGAAAAACTGGGAACAGTGCCCCGCGCCGGGAAAGACGACGAAAATGTTGGCAAACGTAGCATGCAATTTCAAAAATTTCTACGCTCACGCAAGATCTATCTAGGAGATGCATAGCAATGAGAGGGGGAGAGTGTGTCCATGTACCCTCGTAGACCGAAAGCAGAAGCGTTTGACAACGCGGTTGATGTAGTCGAACTTCTTCTCGTTCCGACCGATCAAGCACCGAACGTATGACACCTCTGAGTTCTGCACATGTTCAGCTCGATGACGTCCCTCGAACTCTTGATCCAGCAAAGTGTCGAGGGAGAGTTCCGTCAGCACGATGGCGTGGTGATGGTGATGGTGAAGTGATCTGCGTAGGGCTTCGCCTAAGCACTACATGAATATGACCGAAGGCGTAAACTGTGGAGGGGGGCACCACACACGGCTAACAATGGTTGGTGTGTATTCTAGGCGCCTCCCCCTTCATATATATAGGTGGAAGGGAGAGGAGGCAGCCAAGGGGGCGCCCAAGTAGGAGGAATCCTACTAGGGGCCCTAGTCCAACTCGCCCCACCCCCTTACCATAATTACCGGAGGGGGAAGGAAGGAGGAGGGAGGAGGGAAGGAAGGGGGAGGCCAAATCCCTCCCCTTCCTTTCTCTCTTCCCCTCTTTCCTTTCCCTCCAGGTTCGGCCTATATGGGGGGCGCAGCAGCCCATGCTGGCTGCTGCGTTTCCCCGCTTGGCCCATTAGGCCCATATCTTTGCCGGGGTGCCCGGAACCCCTTTCCGATGACCCGATACGTACCCGGTACCCCTGGAACACTTCCGTTGTCCGAATAGTATCGTCCTATATATCAATATTTACCTCTCGACCATTTCGAGACTCCTCATGTCCGTGATCTCATCCGGGACTCCGAACAACATTCGGTCACCAAATCACATAACTCATATAATACAAAATCGTCATCGAACGTTAAGCGTGTGGACCCTACTGTCGGATCTCGGGTTCCGGCAAAACCCTTAAGGTTCGAACTCTGGGGTGCGCGCGAAGATCTCTCCCTCACAAGTTACGCCCTCACACGCTTCGCGATCTCTAGGCTAGCTCCACGAACTTGCAACACAAGGGACACAAGATTTATACTGGTTCGGGCCACCGTTGTGGTGTAATACCCTACTCTAGTGTGGTGGTGGTGGATTGCCTCTTGGGCTGAGGATGAACGGTACAATGGGAAGAACAGCCTCCTGAGGAGAGGTGCTCTTGTGCTTGGTGAATTTGAGGGTGTGAGGGGATTGCTCTCTTTTCATCCCCCTCCTACTGTGGTGGCTAGTCCTATTTATAGAGGCCCCGGTCCTCTTCCCAAATATTGAGCGGGAAGGGATCCCACAACGGCCAATTTGAAAGGGGACAAGTAGTACAACTTATCCTGACAAAAGTAGTCTTCGCCTGCCAAAGGCTCTGGTGGTGACGCCGCCTTGGGCTCCACGGTGACCTCCGTCCTGCCGTCCTGCTGGTCTTGGTCTTGTTGCATCGATAGGGAAACCTTTGCTTGATGCCTCGGTACTCCTCGCCTGCACTTGCCTCCTTAGCACCAAAGAGGAAACAAGGACACTGCGCGTGCTGGCGCCCGCCTGGTCTCGATTGTCATGGCTTACATCACGAGAACCTTGCGAGGTTTGCCTTGCCTTGATCTCTCCGCCCCTCGCGAGCCAGCCTGGTGAGGCCTCTCCCGAGGAGATCTTGTGTCATCCACCTCGCGAGGCTTGGCCCCTCGTGAGGGTCTTGAAAGCTTGTTGGTGAAGATGGGCCGTACGGGCCCGCTCGCAGAGCCACGCCGTGGGCCGCAGGCAGGCAAGTCTGGGGACCCCCATTCCTAGAACGCCGACAGTAGCCCCCGGGCCCAAGGCGCGCTCGGGCTTGGCTTCGAGGCGAAGCCAGCGGACAAGTGCGGAGTGCCGCGGGCCCCAATAGCCTGCGGCCTTGGTCGACGCATGGCGGTTGATTGGACGTGGGTGTCTCCGCTTCCCCACGCTGCCTCGGCAACTGCCCGACTTGACATGTCCCTGCGACATGCAAGGAAAAACCATCATTACCTATGATCCTGGGGGGGGCTGGTTGGCCTTCTCCTGCTATAAATGGGAAGGGGGCAGAGCCCCCATCGCCCATCTCTTCACATTCCGCTCGCTTGTAAGTGCATCTAGTGCCCCTTAGTGATTTTGGTGTATTGAAGACTTATAGGTTAAGGGACTAATGCGTTTGTGAGTGTACACAGATCTATAAGTCTATGAGGAGTTTGATAATTACAGTGAAAGTCGACCCCTAAAAATGAAGTTCTTTGACTTAAGACTTTGGATTTCTGAAGACTTTCTGAAGACTTTGAAAGTGAAGAAATTGGTGTGACCTTGAAGACTTGGTATTCATTTGAGGAATATGAAGCGTGAAGACTTTTGTTTTCGTAGTCTCATTTTCTCTTTCTTGAGTCATAGGAAACACCGTACTGTTAAAGGGGGTCGATGAAATACTAAGGAAAAATTTCCATGTGATGCTCAACTCAAAATCCTACACCTACCAATCCCTTCGAGTGAAGCCATTGGAAATCTCATACAGTTCAGTCATATTCTTCAGTGACAGAGACGGAGTTCTTCTGGTCTCTGAGGAATTTGTTCTGACTGAGGAGTTAGGAATTCGCCAGTGCGGATTGCCTACACAGTGAGGAACATGATAGCCCTGAGGAATTTGAACCTCAAATTTCCGACCGTTGCTGTGCTATGCGCCAGCTGTCCCAAAATATCTACCCACCTAATGGTCATATCATTGAAGGGCATTTATGTCTTATCATGCGGGGTGCTCCCTAGACTATAAATAGCCGCCCCCTACAACCACTAGCCGGTTGGCTGCTTCGAGAGAAACTGACACTTGCCATTTGAGAGCGTCCCATCCTCCGAGGACTTTGATCGAAAATCATCAAGTGAGGAAAAACCCCAAACCCAAACACCTACAAACCCAAAGTGATTGAGCATCACTGAAGAGATTGATCCTGCGTGGATCCGACACTTGTTACCTTTGAAGACTGGGCTTCTTCCAGACGGTTAGGCGTCATGGTCTAGAGCATCCAAGAGGAAATTGTGGATCGCCGAGTGACCGAGTTTGTGAAGGTTCGGAAGTCACCTGAAGACTTACCACGAGTGATTGGACGAGGTCCGTGTGACCTTAGTTCAAGGAGAATACGGTGAGGACTGTGTGTCCTCAAGTTTAAATACCTAGCCGCTCCAACCAGATGTACAACTGAGACAGCAGTTGGAACTAGTCTACCAAATCATTGTCTTCACCAAGCCAACTGGTTCTATTTCCTCAACTCTTTCATTTCCTCATTCCTGTGTTGTGCAATTGTTCATATCTGTGTTTGAAGACTTTGACTGAAGACTTTCTCAATTTCCTCAGTTCAATTTCCTCAGTCTGTTTGTCTTCATCCTGTGTTATCCCGTGTTTACGCTTTCTGAACTCCGTGCTTGTTTTCATTTCATCATGATGACTATGCTTTTGCTCTGCTATGCATACTTTTGAGTACTTACTTCGCTGCAAGTAGTTCTTCGCTAAGGAATTTCCTCACCCACAAATTCCTCAGTGAAGAATTTATAAAAATCGCCTATTCACCCCCCCTCTAGTCGATATAACGCACTTTCAATTGGTATCAGAGCAAGGTACTCCCTTGTTCTGTGTGGTTTTGGTTTAACCGCCTGGAGTTTTAGTTATGTCGACTGCAGGTATGATCAAGGTCTCTGCTGGGTGTCCTACCTTCGATGGGACGGACTACCCCTACTGGAAGAATAAGATGCGAATGCATCTTGAGGCAATTGATAACGATCTCTGGTATGTTGTGGAAAAAGGTGTTCCCTCTGTCTCACCCTCACTGAACGCTGCCGATGTGAAGAGATTCAAGCAACTCGATTCTCAAGCGAAGAATATCATATGTGGCCATCTGAGCAAAGGACAGTATGGAAGAGTGAGTGCTTTGGAAACTGCTAAGCTTATCTGGGATAGGCTGTCCAAAGTAAATGAAGGAGTCTCAACTCAGCGTGACTCTCGAGTTGATGTTCTTCGCAATCTCTTCAACCGCTTCAAAAGACTCGACAATGAGAATGTTCAACAAACCTTCGATCGCCTCACTGACATCTCAAATGAGCTTCAAGCACTTGGTGCCACTGACATCACCGACCACGAGGTGGTGAAGAAACTGCTGAGATCGCTTGATTCCTCATTTGATACTCTGGCCTTGATGATACAAGAGCATGCTGATTACAAGTCACTTGATCCCGCTGATATCCTCGAAAGGCTAAACACTCATGAGTTCCAGCTTGCTGAAAAGAGAGATCTCTATGGTTCGAGCTATGGCAGATCACGTGTACTGAAGGCCAAGGCAGTTTCTGAGTCTGAAGATGAAGACTCTGAAAGCAGTCTTGGTGATCCTGAAGAACTGAGCCATGATCTAGCACTGCTTGTGAAGAAATTCCAGAAGCTCTCAAGACGTGGTCGCTTTGGAAGAGCCTCAAGGAGAAATGATTCCTCCTCCAGTGACTACAAGAAGAGGCTTTGTCACAAATGCAAGAAACCAGGACACTACATTCAAGATTGTCCTCAGTGGGAAAAGGAATCAAAGAAGAAGAAATACAAGGATTACAGTTCTGATGATACAAAGAAAAAGAAGAAATCCTTAAAATCTTCATCATCAAAATCCTCAAAGTCTTCATCTCACAAGAAGAGTAGCTCCAAGAAGGCTCGGGCATTCATTGGCAAGGAAATGGACTCTGAGGCTGAATCTGAAGAAAATGAGGAAGAGGAGGCATCTGAGGATTCCGAATCCGGTGTGGCAAGCCTAGCCCTCGCTACTGCATTCGTCAGCAAGTCTATCTTCAACTCTGAAGAAAATGACCTCACCAACAAGGCTGATGAAGGCAAGGATGACTATGCTCCCACCTATTGCTTCATGGCAAAGGGTGCCAAGGTACTCAAATATGCCTAATCTGAATCAAGTGAAAATGAATCTGATGAAAACCTTAAGCCTAGCTATTCTAAACTTGCTAAGATTGCTGTGAAACAACAAAGGGCCCTTGAAAAGGTTCAAAACATGCTAGACAAGAGTGATGATATGTTGGGTGAAGAAATGGATCGCACTAAAACCTTGACTGAAAATCTTCAGAGACTTCAGACTAGGTATGACAACCTTCAAGGTCATCATAACACTCTCTTATCTGATCATGAGAAGCTTTCTTATGAATTTCTTCAAAGAAAGCAAGATCTTGAGAAGCTAAGAGTGAGTTATGAAGATCTTCAGAAGGAGCGCGATTCATTACTTGCTCAACAAATCAGCGATGCTCAGGAAGAATTTGTTCCTCCATGTTTGAAATGCATTGAACGTGAATCTGCTAATTCTTCACCTGAATGTTCAAATGCTTCTAATGCTACAAATTCTTCAACTATCTCTGCTATCACTAATTCCTCATCTGAGGACATTGCTAGTATCACTGACGATGCAGGGCTGAAGGAATTTTACATGACATGCATGTACAAAAGCCTCAAAGGGCATCAGACTCTTTGTGATGTGCTTAAAAAGCAGATCCTCAACAGGAACCCTAGGAAAGAGGGTATTGCCTTTGAGAGGAAACTCAATGCTGATGGTACATATTGGAAGGCTGAGCAGTACCCCAAAACCTCATGGGTTGCTGCAAAGGGACCTCCAGTTGATCCATCTAATTTATCTGGCTTTACATGTGAATCTTCTCATTCTTCTGATGAGTCATTTGACTCTAACTATAAACTGTTCAAAAATCAGAATGGTGAAGTATTTGCTAGATATGTTGGCACTAACTGCAGGAATGGTTCCCCTATGAAGAAAATCTGGGTTCCCAAAAGATGCCTTGAAAGTCTTCAGGTGAATGTCCTCATGACACCACCTGTGAGGAATAGGAACCCCAGATCAAATTCTTCATATGGATCAAATTCCTCAAGGGGATCAAAGTCCTTATATGAACATCATCGTGCTAACAACTCTGTTTCGCAGGGAAGAGCTAAGGGCTATGAATATGAGCATTATTCTTCTAATCATTATTTCATAAGTCCTCGAAGAATTTCTCCGCTTATTCATATGCTTACCCTAACTCCTCTTATGTGAAACAAAATGGATTGGCTTCTATGCCACCTTTCTCATATGGAGCTCGCAGAGTGATGAACTCTTTGCCACCCCTTCAGATGTGGGTGGTGAAGAAAAAAAACTAATCTCTTATGCAGGGTCAGGTCTCCAGACATGCGTGAACGTATGAAGAATTTGCTGGAGACCTGGAAAGTGCCTGGAAGGACGCAGGCTAATCATGAAGAAATGAACTTTCATTTCTCACGTCCTCATAATGCTTTATCTGTTCTATTGCTTGATGAAATTGATCTGATGAATTGATGTCATATTCTTCACTGATGAAGTATATGAAGTTCGTAAGCTGCACTAATTCATCTGCAGGATGATCAACCCAAAGCCACTGAGTGGGTCCTCGATAGTGGATGTACAAATCACATGACTGGTGACAAGAATCTATTGATTGATGCTCCCTTATCACCATCGCATCTGAAGCATATCATCTTCGCTGACAAAGGCAAAAGTCAGGTATTGGGTCTAGGTAAGGTTGCGATCACAAAGGATCGACACATGGACAAAGTCATGCTTGTCGAGTCCTTAGGATACAACCTCATGTCCGTCTCAATGCTTTGTGATCTTGATATGGTAGTTGTCTTTGGCAAGTATCGTTGTGTTGTGGTTATGGAAGCTGACAATTCCAAAGTCTTCGAAGGCTTTAGGAGAGGAGACATGTATATTGTTGATTTCTCTACAGGACCGCAACCAACCGTGTACCTACTTGCAAAAGCTTCAGAAGGATGGCTATGTCATCGACGACTTGATCATGCAGGCATGAGGAATTTGCACACGCTTGCGAAGAAGAAGCATGTCATTGGCATTGAGAATGTCAAATTCCTCAAGGATCACCTATGTGGAGCTTGTGAAGCTGGAAAGATGACCAAGGCTAAGCATCCAGCGAAGACTATCATGACCACTACTCGACCATTCGAATTGCTTCACATGGACCTCTTTGGTCCAAACCATTACTCAGCTGTCACAAATGACGCATCTCTCTATGGGCTTGTTATTGTTGATGATTACTCTCGTTACACATGGGTACACATTGTTACTTACAAACATGAAGTGCAGGAAGTCTTCAAACGATTTTCCTCGAGGGCTTCAACCAACTTTGGTGTGAAGATCAAGCACATCAGAAGTGACAATGGAACTGAGTTCAAGAATTCTGGTCTTGATGACTATCTTGATGAACTTGGTATTACTCATGAGTTATCTGCTCCTTACACTCCTCAGCAAAATGGCGTCGTGGAGCGCAAGAACAAAACTCTTGTTGAGATGGCTCGCACTATGCTTGATGAGTACAAGACGCCTCGTCACTTCTGGATTGAGGCAATTTATACTGCGTGCCACAACATCAACAGGGTATATCTTCACAAATTCTTCAAGAAGACTGCCTATGAACTCCTCACTGACAAGAAACCCAATGTGAGTTATTTCAAAGTCTTCGGTGCTAAATGTTGGATTAGAGATCCTCATCACAATGCTAAATTTGCACCGAAAGCACATGAAGGTTTTATGCTTGGTTACGGAAAGGACTCGCACACCTACAGAGTCTTCAACACCGTTCTTCACAAGGTTGTTGAAATTGTAGATGCGCGGTTTGATGAAACTAATGGCTCGCAAAGAGAGCACCTACCCTCTGTGATAGATGAACCAGCACCTGAGGAAACTATCAAGTTCAAGGCTACTGAGGATGTCATTCCTACCGAAGAATCTGCTGAAGAATTCATTCCAGAACGTCGAGCTAATGCACCTGAAGAAATTGCTGAAGAAAATGGTGCTGAAGAAAATGCTGATCAAATTCCTCGACGACAACCTACTCATCCTCGCGTTGCAAAAGAAGTGCAAGTTGAGAAGATCATCGATGACATTGAAGCACCATGTCCTCTCACACGCTCAAAAGCTTCACATTTATCTAACTTTTGTGGGCACTATGCTTTTGTCTCTATCTCAGAGCCCACTAAGGTAGATGAAGCATTTCTGGAGCCTGAGTGGATTCAGGCCATGCAAGAAGAATTACATCAGTTCAAGCTCAACAACGTTTGGGAACTGGTCAATCGTCCAGATCCTGGCAAACACAATATCATTGGCACAAAGTGGATCTACCGCAACAAGCAAGATGAAAATGGCCTTGTGGTGAGGAATAAGGCACAGCTAGTAGCTCAAGGCTACACACAGGTTGAAGGAATTGATTTCGATGAAACTTTTGCACCTGTTGCTAGACTTGAAGCTATTCACATATTACTTGCTTATGCTAACCATCATGATATCACCTTATATCAAATGGATGTGAAAAGTGCATTCCTCAATGGTAAGCTTGGGGAAGAAGTATATGTCGCTCAACCCCCAGGTTTTGAAGATCCTAAGCATCCTGACAAAGTCTTCAGACTAAATAAGGCCCTCTATGGCCTCAAGCAGGCCCCTCGGGCGTGGTATGATACTTTGAAGGAATTCCTCATGAAGAAAGGCTTCAAACCCGGTTCACTCGACCCTAGTCTTTTCACTAAATCATATGATGATGAATTGTTTGTATGCCAAATATATGTTGATGACATCATCTTTGGCTGTACTGACCAACGTTATAGTGATGAATTTGCCTATATGATGAGTGAAGAATATCAAATGTCTATGATGGGAGAGTTGAAATTCTTCTTAGGTCTTCAAATTCGTCAACAACGCAATGGCATATTCATATCTCAGGAGAAATACCTCAAGGATGTACTGAGGAAATTCGGCATGCAAGATTGCAAAGGCGTCAAAATTCCTCTGCCCACTAATGGCCATCTGTGCACTGATGAAAATGGTATTGACTTCGATCAAAAGGTATACCTCTCCATGATTGGTTCTTTATTGTACTTATGTGCATCTAGGCCAGATATTATGCTTAGTGTTTGCATGTGTGCCCGATTTCAAGCTACACCGAAGGAATCACACCATAAGGTTGTGAAGCATATTCTTCGATATCTAGCTCACACACCAACACTAGGATTATGGTACCCCAAGGGCTCGGCTCTTGATCTCGTTGGATATTCTGACTCTGACTATGCTGGTGATCGTGTGGATCGCAAGTCAACATCTGGTACATGTCATTTCCTCAGACGATCTTTGGTCTGTTGGTCCTCGAAGAAACAGAACTGCGTATCACTGTCTACTGCTGAAGCTGAGTACATTGCTGCTGGTTCTTGCTATGCTCAATTGCTGTGGATGAAGCAAACTCTCAAGGACTACGGCGTCAACGTGAAGAATGTGCCTCTCTTCTGTGACAATGAGAGTGCCATCAAGATTTCTCACAACCCAGTTCAGCACTCGAAGACAAAGCGCATTCAGATTCGTCATCATTTTCTTCGCGATCATGTGTTGAAGGGTGACATTTCTATTGAGCATGTGAAGACTGAAGAACAACTAGCCGATATCTTCACAAAGCCCTTGGATGAGAAGAGATTTAGCAAGTTGCGGTGTGAGCTAAATATCCTAGAATCTTCGAATGTTCTTTGAAAAGGACACTCATCCTAACACTTATGCAAAATTGATGACTTAGATGTGCAACACATGAAGAAACGTTTTTCTTCAATCAATGAAGAATAACACTCTAAGTGTGAAGAAATTAATGAAAAATTTGATTCTCATAACCCTACGACAATTGTACACGGTGTCTGAAATCATCATTCTTATACGGTGGGTCACGCCACCACAAAAGTTGAAAATCTTCAATTTGAGTTTTTCCTCAGTTTTGAAACTCCTCGGTTGTTGATATTCTTCAACTTTGCAAAATCTTCACTATTTCCGTCGTTTCTCTTCATTGGCTATATATATTTGAGTTTATGTCCTCTACAGCATTCACTTATTGCTATTTCTTCAAGTTGCTATTTCTGCTAAGTGAATGTGATCGGACCCTTCCCCCTCTATGCTATACTCAACCCAATCTATTCACAAATTCTTCATGTGCGTTCTATTTGAAACTCGTTCAAAATCTTCACTGTGTCCTTGTCAGCTGAAGAATTTGCGAATGGAACTTTTAACTTATCTTATCCAAATTTTCGGCTTTGCCGCTCAAACCGTTCCGCTTCCCACGATATACTTATCTATTCACCCACGATCTAACACGATCTCCACCTCTCAGTACGTGGGTGACACATGTCATGCGAACGAGAAGGATCAGGGGCACGTTCGTCCAATTTCTTCGGGCGAACCGTTTTTCACCGTGGCTATAAATACCCCCTCTCCCCTTCCTCACTTATTTTACTCCGCTCGACCTCTCTCTAAGCTCGAGCTTCTCAAACCCTAGCGGCGCCGCTACATCATCGTCGCCGGTGAGGAAGAGCTTCACTGCCTCGACCTCGTCGCCGCCGTACTCACGCCAGCCGCGGAAATCTTCACTCCGCCGCCGCCGTAGCCGTCTTCCTCCGCTAAGTTAGGGCGTGGAAGATCTGCACAGACGAGCTTCACTTCTCCACATCCCAGTTCGTCGTGTTCTTCGTTCAGGGTAATTAAAAGTTACTTTTACTGTCCACTTTGATTCAAATGTTTACTACAAAATCTTCAAAGGTGTTTTTCTTCAAATACTCACACACTAAACACTTCACATGTCATCTGCTCTTGATTCGTTTCTCTAAGCATCACTTTTCTTCAAGATTCCTCAATTGTGTGGATCTTCGATCTATACAACTCTGGAACCTAAGACAAAGAACGTTTAGTGAAATTCTTCAAGACTCATCTGGTCAAATTCCTCAAACTTGTTCTTATTGAAAAACCTTCTGAGAACGCATATGACCTCTCCAAATTCCTCGCAACTATACTCTGTTCACAGGTACTCATGTCCGCTGCTGAATCACTAGGTTCTCATCAACTTAACTCATTTGCAGCGTTCCTTGAAGAAAAGTTGCATACTTCTTTAGAGAGTTCAATTGTTCAAATTCCTCAACTAAAGAAAATGGCTAATGAAAAGAGGCCACAGAAAGGAGGAAAGAAGCCTGAGGTCAATACGGCCTTTGAAATCCCTGAGGACATTTATGTGGGGTACTGCACACCCCCTGAGGAAGATAAAAATCTGCGCAAGGTGCACATTCAGAGGATAGAAAGGAGATGGGCAAAAGAGTGGAGGGAGTACAGGTATGTGACTCCAAAGTACATGAAGAAATTCACTGTTACTCCTCCATGCTCAAGACCTCCATTGGCACCTGGCCAAGAGGCAGATCCCACTAGCATCAAGCGCGGTGAGGATTTTCCTGAAGAATGGGCCAAGCGCCAAGCCAAGTTGGCCAAACAGGCAAAAGATGTAGTGAAGAAATTCAACGAAGATTCCACTGCTGTTGCTGCTGAGGCCTCTGTACGGCCGAAGAAATCCATGGCAAAGAAGCCCGCGCACAAGCCAAGTGCCTCTTCGTCAACGCCCTCACCGCCAATTTCCTCAGCTCAGCCCTCACGGCCAATTCCTCAAGCCGCTCCTACTCCTTCAAAGTCCTCGGTTGCTCCGACAAAATCCTCAGCACCTGTGCATCTTGCCACGTGCCAAAGGACTACAGGCATCTCTATTGCCTCAGGAGCTTCAGCTAGTTCCTCAGCTGCACCAAAGTCTTCAACAGGACCCTCTCTGCTGAAGACAAAGACAACTGCTGGACGAGGCTCTCGCCCAAGTCCTCAGAAGAAGCAGGTCGCCTTCCAAGTACCGTCTGATGAAGACGAAGCTGATGATGAAGAACTTGCTGAAATCATCAGAGACAGGCAAGTCAGGGCCGCTAGAGCCAAGGGCACAGAAGTGCCACTGCTTTTGGATCCAAAGCTGATCCTCAACTATATTGATCTCTGGCACAAGGACCCAAACACTCCTATGCCGATTTCAAGTTGACACCTGGCCAAAGTCACATGCTGACCCATTTCATCAGTGAAGAAAAATGGAAATATGAGAAGGCTAGGCAACTCAAGAAAGCACAGTACAGGAAGGAGAAGTTCTTGAAGAACAACGTTGTCTCTATGACAACTGATGAACTTGTAAAGCTCCAGTCTGAAATCAAAGTCCTCAGCGATGATTTCAATGCTTACTATGCTGATTGGAAAGGAGCCAAGGTCAGGTTCATCAATCTGACGAAGACACTCACTTCAAGCGCCGCTGCCCCTGTGCATATTGAAGTCACTTCGGCTGAAGCATCTGCTCAGCAAACTGAAGAACATGCCAGCACCGCTGATGACAATCAGGCTGCTGAAGATAATGTGAGTTCCAGGGCACCCACTAGCGGTGCGCCTAAAGAAAATGAAGAGGTCAGGGCAACTGCATTAGTT
Organism: Triticum aestivum; assembly: GCF_018294505.1. Classification (NCBI taxonomy): domain Eukaryota; kingdom Viridiplantae; phylum Streptophyta; class Magnoliopsida; order Poales; family Poaceae; genus Triticum; species Triticum aestivum. The sequence goes on from NC_057796.1 coordinate 357,808,763, forward strand.
GTGCCTGAAGAAACTGCACCAAATTCCTCTGCTCCACCTGCGCCTACTCCAACTCCAATCCTTCCATCTGCATCTGATGTGAAGAAGACCAAGGCTGCAGAGCGTGCAGCAGTGAAGAAAAGTAAAGCATCAGCTTCTTCAGATTCTTCTGCTCCGAAGAAAATGAAGCCTATGACCAGCTCTTTTGCAAACCCGATTGATGTTGTTCCAATCTGAACCATGCCATCAAAGGACCTTGTTCCTTTTGGTGAAGAATATGTGATCCCTAGCGGATCTGATGAAGAAACTCCTTCTGCTGCTACGTCAGAGCAGATGGATGAAGAAATTGAAGTGGATGAAATCCCTTCAACCCCAGTTGTTTCCTCGCCTGTGCCTCAGTTTACTCCTGAAGAGGCCGGCATTGAAGAAATTGAAGATGAAGATGTGGACATTGGCTGTACCACACCTGTGATGAATGATGACTTTTGGGAAAGTCAGCACCCCAATTCTCCACTCTTCACTCCACTGCAGCAAATTCCTCAGTCCCCAGTCGCTACAGTTCAAATGGGATCTGATGAAGCTCATGAAGACATTCAAGCCGCTAGTGCTGAAGAAACTGAAAATGAAGAATTCAAGAACCAGGCTGCCACTGAAGAGGAACCAGAAATTCCTCAGCCTGAAGAACCTGAGATTGTGATTCCTGAGGTTGTGATGCAACTCACTGACACTCCTCTGCCCAAACCAAAGGATCCTTTCTCCAGGAAGCAAAAATTCAAGACTGATGCCTTCTTTGGTGAGCATGTATTCTTCACTGATTACAACCCTTATGACTCTGCTCGCATAAGGAAGAGGCGTTTCTGGACTGCCAGCCAGGCAAATTTCTATTCCTCAGTGCTGTTCGACAAAGACAAAGTCTTCGATCATGAGCACATTCCTCACGTGGACATGGAATCTCTGCCGTGCTTCGTGCCAGTCCTCAGTGTTCTTCACGACGCTGGACTGTTAAATTTCTGCACTGACATCTGTGATTGGAATGAAGAACTTATTCTTCAATTCTATGCAACGCTGCACATCACCGGAAATTCTGAAGATGTGAATTCATGGGTGCTGGACTGGATGTCTGAAAACACTCACTACAAGGCACCAGCTACTGAATTTCTTCGTGCCTTACCTCTCAGTTGGCCCCTTGAAGGTGCTTGTTGCGTCTACAATGAACCTGAGCTAACCGATCACTACATGCAAGTGCTGATGAAGCCTTTGAAGCCAGGTCAGACCTCAAGAACAAAATTCCTTGTGAAGGAATTGCTGTATGTGCCTCGAACTGTCTATCGCATTCTGACGAAGACATTGAGTCCAATCAAGGGCCACGACTCAAATGAAGAAGAAGTCGTTGGCATCATGAAGAATCTGCTTTTCAATATCATTCATGGCATTCCTATCAACTTCCATGATGTCTTCATGAGGACTCTGGCTAATGTCGCCATGTCACCATTTGAGTTGAAGCCTTATGCACCTTGGATTATGAGATTCATCAGGACAAGGTCTTCACTCAACTATAAAGCTGATACACTGAACCATTGCAGCTACTTGCCCCCAATTGAAGTCCTCAAACGGACATTTTCCTCAGCTGATGAAAAGGGCAAGGCTACTGCTGTAATTGATGAAGGCAGTCATCCATTGGATGGACAATTTCGCAAGGCTGCATCCTACTCCACCAATGATGACTCTGTCAGTCATGACTCTGCCGCCAACGCACCCAAGCAAAATCCTCAAGGCACAGCACCCAGGGGTGATGACTGACCGTGAGCTTCTCCTCAGTCTTCACCAGAAGGTTGATCGCAATCATAAATGGGTCAAGTGTCAGTTTGGTTCAATTCTTCACAACATGACTGCTACCCACAATGCAGTGAAGAAAAACCACTACTACCTTCATGAAATCCTCAACCGCACCTGGGCTGTTCTGTCTCAATTCTATAGTGAAGAAGATCTGAATACAATGGGTCTCAAGGACGATCTTGACTGGGCTGCACCTCCTCCGAAGAAGTACAAGATGGTCAAGGTTCCTTCCTTGGTGGCCAGCTCCTATTCTTCATCACATGACACTGATGAAAATGAAGATTTGGACGACACTGCGGCAGGCCCTACTCCAACAACCGACCCCAACAACGCTGACGCTCCTTCATCACCTTGATATTTTTCAGGGGCGTTAGTCCTCATTTTCGACCCTTTTGGTCATTTGATGACAAAGGGGGAGAAATTTGAGTTAGTCTTCAAGTGGGTCTATTATATGGGCATTTTTTTCCTAAGTTACAACTCTCGTTCTTCTGATGACTTTGTTGGATCGAGTTGTAAACTTAAACTCTATGGTGACCTGATACTTTTGCTGTTTCTTCTGCATGCTTATTCCTCGTTAATGTTATTGCACGCATGCTGAATTACATCAGTCACCATATTTCATCATGCATTTCAAATTCTTCATATATTATGTCAAATGCGTGTATGAATTACAAGATATAGGGGGAGATCTCCATGATTCAACTCTTCAAGTGTGCATTGCTTCAAAAGCAAATTCCTCACTATGCACATCTTCAGGGGGAGTTCTTCTATGTCTTGCAATCAAATTCCTCAATATCAGTATTTACACTTCATATGTTTATCCCCGTTGAAAACTTAACCTATATTTTCATCAATCACCAAAAAGGGGGAGATTGTAAGTGCATCTAGTGCCCCTTAGTGATTTTGGTGTATTGAAGACTTATAGGTTAAGGGACTAATGCGTTTGTGAGTGTACACAGATCTATAAGTCTATGAGGAGTTTGATAATTACAGTGAAAGTCGACCCCTAAAAATGAAGTTCTTCGACTGAAGACTTTGGATTTTTGAAGACTTTCTGAAGACTTTGAAAGTGAAGAAATTGGTGTGACCTTGAAGACTTGGTATTCATTTGAGGAATATGAAGCGTGAAGACTTTTGTTTTCGTAGTCTCATTTTCTCTTTCTTGAGTCATAGGAAACACTGTACTGTTAAAGGGGGTCGAGGAAATACTAAGGAAAAATTTCCAAGTGATGCTCAACTCAAAATCCTACACCTACCAATCCCTTCGAGTGAAGCCATTGGAAATCTCATACAGTTCAGTCATATTCTTCAGTGACAGAGACGGAGTTCTTCTGGTCTGTGAGGAATTTGTTCTGACTGAGGAGTTAGGAATTCGCCAGTGCGGATTGCCTACACAGTGAGGAACATGATAGCCCTGCGGAATTTGAACCTCAAATTTCCGACCGTTGTGTGCTATGCGCCAGCTGTCCCAAAATATCTACCCACCTAACGGTCATATCATTGAAGGGCATTTATGTCTTATCATGCGGGGTGCTCCCTAGACTATAAATAGCCGCCCCCTACAACCACTAGCCGGTTGGCTGCTTCGAGAGAAACTGACACTTGCCATTTGAGAGCGTCCCATCCTCTGAGGACTTTGATCGAAAATCATCAAGTGAGGAAAAACCCCAAACCCAAACACCTACAAACCCAAAGTGATTGAGCATCACTGAAGAGATTGATCCTGCGTGGATCCGACGCTTGTTAACTTTGAAGACTGTGCTTCTTCCAGACGGTTAGGCGTCATGGTCTAGAGCATCCAAGAGGAAATTGTGGATCGCCGAGTGACCGAGTTTGTGAAGGTTCGGAAGTCACCTGAAGACTTATCACGAGTGATTGGACGAGGTCTGTGTGACCTTAGTTCAAGGACAATACAGTGAGGATTGTGTGTCCGGGACTGGGTGTCCTCAGGTTTAAATACCTAGCCGCTCCAACCAGATGTACAACTGAGACAACAGTTGGAACTGGTCTACCAAATCATTGTCTTCACCAAGCCAACTGGTTCTATTTCCTCAACTCTTTCATTTCCTCATTCCTGTGTTGTGCAATTGTTCATATCTGTGTTTGAAGACTTTGATTGAAGACTTTCTCAATTTCCTCAGTCTGTTTGTCTTCATCCTGTGTTATCGTGTGTTTACGCTTTCTGTACTCTGTGCTTGTTTTCATTTCATCATGATGACTATGCTTGTGCTCTGCTATGCATACTTTTGAGTAATTATTCCGCTGCAAGTAGTTCTTTGCTAAGGAATTTCCTCACCCACAAATTCCTCAGTGAAGAATTTATAAAAATTGCCTATTCACCTCCCCTCTAGTCGATATAATGCACTTTCATCGCTTCTCTCCCTTTGCTCCGTTGCCAGTAGCAACACCAATGGCGCCCACCCGAAGGTTTTCTGCTGCGGAGAAAGGAAAGACCCCCCTCGACGGGCCGGGGCCGCTCCCGCCGAAGAAGAGGCCGGTCCACCGCAGCGACGCGGCGGCGATGTAGGTGGTGACGAGGCCTTGGTGCAAGCGGCCTCCTCCTGGGTATCGGTTGCCCTTGAACGCCCAAGCCGAAGGCTCAGGAGGAAGAAGCAGCGAGCGGCGGCGAGCGCCCCGCGGCCATGGTCGTCGTACCGAGGTGGCGCGCGTTGCTGCCCCTGGAGTCCACGCCGCGGACTCTTCGTGCGAGCTGGTGCTGTGGGAAGAGATGCCCCCGAGCACCTGGATCCGCTTCCCTTCCTTCTTTTCTGCCGAGATGCCGCCGAGGGGGCCCCTCGCGCTTTGGTTGCAGCACGCCGACTGTGACGCGCCGGCGACTGGAGCGGAGGTTGAAGCCGTCTCCTCGGGCAAGATCTTCATGACCCAAGGCTGGGGCGAGGTTGCCCGAGTGTGCCGTGCGGAGGGCGCCCTCGCGATCCACTTCGAGTATTACGGTGCTTCCACGCTGCTCTTCAAGGTCTTCGACGCAGAAGGTCGCCGTCTGGAGTACTGCTCCGGGAGGGGTCGGCAGGTTGACGCCGCAGGAGGGGCAGGGCCTGCTGTCCGCGTCTCCAGCGGCTCCTCTAGAGGCCGCAGCGACGCTTGGGAGTCTAGCGATGCCCCTGAGCTCTATGAGACTCCGGAGACGAGCGACAATAGCTACGCGCCTCCAAGCTCTCGCCGAGCCCGGAGTAGGGCTGCAGCGGCCGGCCGCCGCTGCCGCTGATCGGGATCAGGTTGGCGCCGGCCTCTGGTGGCCCATTGTTGATGATGGTGTCAGCTGCAGGGGCGCGTGTAGATAGGACTCCCTGAAGCTTTTCCCTTTTGTTTCCTACAAAGAACCGAGAGGTACCCCGTGGGGGCGTGTAAAGGGTCTATAATGTCTTTTGTCGATATCATCCTTATTATGAACTTGCGCGGGCGCGAGTCCTGCTTCGGCTTGGTCTCCCCTTTCTATCCTCGCGGCGACTTGGTGCTCTACGCTGACAGGTCCCGGTCCCCAGGCAGGCTGCAGCCGTCGCTGGTATGCCAGGTCGCGTGCCGTGGTCAAGGCCAGGAGGTGAGCGGCCCAAAGTCCAGTAAGAGTTCCTGAGGCGCGATGCTCAGGAGGTCCCCTGTAGCGCTCAAGCAGCCATCGGGAGGTAAGAAAGGGGGGTGATGTTGCCGCGGCAGGGCTGCGGCCAGTGTGGTTCCTAGGCCTTAGCAGTTTTAGCCAACCCGGGCGCGAGACTTATCTTGACGGTCCAGGGTCGATTCCTCGCGATGCGCCAGATTCGTGCGTAGGTGTCCGTAGCACAGCCAGCCTGGGCCCATACGAGCCTCCTCTTCTCCACATTCTCCTCTGTGCTCTATGTCCTCAGGTCCCGGCCCTCGAGCGATCTCAGCCGCCGCTGGTATTCCAGGTCGCGATACCGTGGTCAAGGCCAGGGGGTGAGGGCTGGAGAGCCAGTAAGAGCTCCTGAGTCGCGATGCTCAGGAGCCCCCCCTTTTAACGCGCAAGCGGATTGCACGGGAGAAGAGGGAGCTCGCGGTGCGGCCTGCCGTCATCCTCAGGGAATTCCTGCAAGCCAGCACAAGGAGAAACACAGCTCGCCATTATGGTTGCCGGTCTGCTACCGGTTGCTCCGCGAGGAGACGAAGGCACTGAGGGCCTGGTGAGGTGATGTGCGCGGGGCGTGCCGCGAGCCAGAGCTCGACCGCTCAGGTTTGTCGACATTGCAGGGACGGACCCGAGCACAAACGCCGTGCCAGCGTGAGTAGCTCCCGTGGTGGGTGACAATCAAGCAGGTGATAGTCATAGATAGATTAAGCATGGAAACAAACTGGCTCAAGTAAATGCAGGGAAGATGCATGCCACTGGGCCAGGCTCGAGCGGCTTGGGGATGATGCAGCCCGAGGGGCGCCCCCAACAAGGTAAGCTAAAGACGTAAAAAGGGATACATGCCACATGGACGGACCCACGTGGCCTGGGAATGATGTAGCCCGAGGGCCGCTCCCAGCTAAATAAGCTTGGAAAATGTCACCTGGTTCTGTTGATGAAGGGATGTTGAGGCAGCTGAAGGTACGTGGCGAAGGGGTTGCTCCTCACGAGCCGTCGGGGCCCTGAGCCTCGGGAGGCTCTAGGGGTCCAGGCGGTTCCTTGAGGACCGTCTCCATCTCCGTCAGGACGGCGTGGTGCCTGGCCTCCTGAGACGTTAGGACACGCCGCAGGTTGCGCTGATAGGCGGATGCCATGCTCGGCAGGCCGAAAGGCATGCGAACGTAGTTGTGCGGTGGGCCCTCGCAGCGTCCCATGCGTGAAAGCCAGAAGAGCTCCTGAGACGCGGCCCGGTTGAGCCCTGGGACGTCGATGCAGACGCGCAGCCTGACATCCTCGCCTGGATGGGGAGCTGCGCCCGGCGAGCGGCGGTCGCCGCGCATGGCTCTTGCGTCCTGCAATTCCTGAGTGGTCTTGGCGATGAAGTCCTGAGCGGTGGGCGCTCCTCGCCTGGTGTCCTCCTGAGGGAGACGTGCCGCGAAGCACGCCTCCAAGTGGTGCCCGAGCGCCTCCCTCGTGACGTTGGCAAGGTCTGAGGCCCTCCAGAAGAGAGCCCTCGAGCCCTGCCCAAGGAGGGCGCCGGGCGCGCCTTCCTATGCGAGGGAGGGAGGCGCCCCAGGCGCGGGCACTAATCCTGATGAGGTACCTTTCGCAACGCCACCCTCCTGAGGTCTCGCACGGAGTAGTTGCTTCTTCTTCTTGGGGACAGCCTCAGGAGGGTATCGAGCTGTGCTGTTGTCGGGGTCTTCGATTGACGCTGCTTGGAAGGCGTGCTTGAGGGAGCACACCGCATCTCTTTCTTCGCAGGGGACTGTGATGATCCCGCCGCTCCCTGGCATCTTGAGGACATTGTAGCCGTGGTGCGTCACCGCCATGAACTTTGCCAGGGCTGGATACCCGAGGATGGCATTGTATGGCAGACAGATGTGCGCGACGTCGAAGTCGATGAGCTCGGTGCAGTAGTTGTTGCGTTCTCCGAAGGTGACAGGGAGGCGGACCTGCCCTATCGGTGTGGTGGAACCGTCGGTTACTCCTGAGAAAGGCTTGGTAGGCTGAAGCTGGTCGTAGGGCACTTGCAGGTTGTCGAACGTGTTGACGGACAAGACGTTGAGTCTTGCGCCGCCGTCGATGAGGGTCTTGGTGACTTGTGCGTTGCTGATGACGGGCGAACAAAGCATCGGGATAACGCCATCAGTGGCCGCACACTTAAGCTGATCTGCCGAACTGAAAGTGATGACGCACTTGGACCACCTGAGCGGGCGTGTGGCCTCGAGCTTGGGGAGGACTGCGTTCACCTCGTGGGCAAACTGCTTGAAGATTCGTTGTGAGGCTGGGGCTTGAGCCCCGCCCAAGATGCAAGCAATAGCACGCGGCTCCTGGAAGCCCCCACCCCCTCGTCTTGATGGTGGTCGTCGTTCCTTCTCAGCAGTGGCGGCAGTGGAGGAAGCCCAACATTGCCCTGAGGATGGTCCTCGCAAGGCTGATCCCTCCAGGTGCCCTCGCGAGGCTGATCCTGCCAGCGGTCCTCACGAGGCCGGTCGCGCCACTCCTGGCGTGGGCCACGGTCGTCCCAGCGTCCTCCGCCATGTCCTCCTCCTAGGCCGTAGCCCCGGTCATTGCGCTTGGGTCGTCGACCGAAGCGTCCATCGCGCATGGCCCTGAGCTCCTGACAATCGTTGGTGTTGTGGCTGTGCACGTTGTGGAAGGCGCAGAACGCTCGGCTGCTCTTGGATGACTCGGGCTGGTCCCTGCCGCGCTTCGAGTCTGGCTCTGCCGCGAGCACGGCTGCTCCCTTGCGCTTCACGTCCTTGGCCTTGGCTTTCTTCTCCTCCAGGTCGGCAGCTGGGAGCTCAAGAAGGGAAAGGCGCCCTTCCTCAGCCCTTGCGCACTTGGTCGCCAGGTTGAACAGCTCCAGGGATGTGCACAGCTCCTCGTGGATGGCGAGCTCCTCCTTCATCTTGACGTCGCAGACGCCGTCGGAGAACACCGAGATGATGGCCTCGTCCGTCACCTTGGGGATCTGGAGACGAACGTTGTTGAAGCGCTGAATGTACTTTTGGAGGGTCTCTCCTGGTTGTTGCTTGATGCGGCGCAGATCACCCGTGGCCGGGGGGCGGTCGCGAGTGCCCTGGAAGTTGGCGACGAAGCGGTCACGCATCTCGTCCCAGGAGGAAATCGAGCCTGGAGGCAGGTTCAGGAGCCACGAACGAGCACCGTCTTTGAGCGCCATGGGGAACCAGTTCGCCATGACTTTCTCGTCACCGTTGGCCGCCTCGATGCTCAGTTCGTAGAGCTGCAGGAACTCCGCGGGGTCGGGGGTGCCGTCCTAGTGCGGAGGCAGGTCTGGCTTGAACTTTCCCGGCCAGGCGACGCTACGCAGCTCGGGGGGTGAAGGCGCGGCAACCGGCCGTGGTCACCGGGGCCCATCTTGGAGGTGGAGCTTGGTCTTGGCACCCGCGCGCCGCCGTGGCAAGCGGCGCAGGGCCCTGTCGTAGCAAGCGATCCTAACGTGGCGGTGCGGGGAGCGGTGGAGCGTTCTCTCACGGGCGACGGACTTCTTGGTGAAGGAAATATGCCCTAGAGGCAATAATAAAGTTATTATTTATTTCCTTATTTCATGATAAATGTTTATTATTCATGCTAGAATTGTATTAACCGGAAACTTGATACATGTGTGAATACATAGACAAAACAATGTGTCACTAGTATGCCTCTACTTGACTAGCTCGTTGAATCAAAGATGGTTAAGTTTCCTAGACATAGACATGAGTTGTCATTTGATTAACGGGATCACATCATTAGAGAATGATGTGATTGACTTGACCCATCCCGTTAGCTTAGCACTTGATCGTTTAGTATGTTGCTATTGCTTTCTTCATGACTTATACATGTTCCTATGACTATGAGATTATGCAACTCCCGTTTACCGGAGGAACACTTTGTATGCTACCAAACGTCACAACGTAAATGGGTGATTATAAAGGTGCTCTACACGTGTCTCCAAAGGTACTTGTTGAGTTGGCGTATATCGAGATTAGGATTTGTCACTCCGATTGTCGAAGAGGTATCCCTGGGCCCACTCGGTAATACACATCACTATAAGCCTTGCAAGCATTGTAACTAATGAGTTAGTTGTGGGATGATGTATTACGGAACGAGTAAAGAGACTTGCCGGTAACAAGATTGAACTAGGTATTGAGATACCGACGATCGAATCTCGGGCAAGTAACATACCGATGACAAAGGGAACAACGTATGTTGTTATGCGGTTTGACCGATAAAGATCTTCGTGGAATATGTAGGAGCAAATATGAGCATCCAGGTTCCGCTATTGGTTATTAACCGGAGACGTGTCTCGGTCATGTCTACATAGTTCTCGAACCCGTGGGGTCCACACGCTTAACGTTCAGTGGCGATTTATATTATGAGTTTATGTGTTTTGATGTACCGAAGGTAGTTCGGAGTCTCGGATGAGATCGGGGACATGACGAGGAGTCTCGAAATGGTCGAGACGTAAAGATCGATATATTGGACGACTATATTCAGACATCGGAAAGGTTCCGAGTGATTCGGGTATTTTTTGGAGTACCGGTTGATAACCCACAAGTATAGGGGATCAATTGTAGCCTCTTTCGATAAGTAAGAGTGTCGAACCCAACGAGGAGCTAAAGGTAGAACAAATATTCCCTCAAGTTCTATCGACCATCGATACAACTCTACGTACGCTTAATGTTCGCCTTACCTAGAACAAGTATGAAACTAGAAGTACTTTGTAGGTGTTTTTGGATAGGTTTGCAAGAATATAAAGAGCACGTAAATAAAAAGTAGGGGCTGTTTAGATAAAGACACAACTAAATTAGTTTTAGTAAATAGCTTTTTGTCACGAGAAAGTTATTTGTCCCTAGGCAATCGATAACTACACCGGTAATCATTATTGCAATTTTATTTGAGGGAGAGGCATAAGCTAACATACTTTCTCTACTTGGATCATATGCACTTATGATTGGAACTCTAGCAAGCATCCGCAACTACTAAAGATCATTAAGGTAAAACCCAACCATAGAATTAAAGCATCAAGTCCTCTTTATCCCATACGCAAACAACCTACTTACTCGGGTCTGTGCTTCTGTCACTTACGCCACCCACTATAAGCGAATCATGAACGTATTGCAACACCCTACAGCAGGGATCCCTCACGCTTGCGCGACACGGAGAGCACCATAGGACAGCACCAATAATAAAACATGCAACTCAAACCAATCTTGATCATCAAATAACCCATAGGACAAAACGGATCTACTCAAACATCATAGGATAGCCATACATCATTGGGAAATAATATATAGCGTTGAGCACCATGTTTAAGTAGAGATTACAGCGGGTAAGAGAGAGGTTACACTGCTGCATAGAGGGGGGAAGAGTTGGTGATGATGGCGGTGAAGTTGTTGGTGAAGATTGCGGTGATGATGATGGCCACGACAACGTTCCGACGCCACCGGAAGAGAAGGGGGGAGGGGGCCCCTTCGTCTTATTCTTCCTTGACCTCCTCCCTAGATGGGAGAAGGGTTTCCCCTCTGGTCCTTGGCCTCCATGGAGTGGGAGGGGCGAGAGCCCCTCCGAGATTGGATTTGTCTCTCTGTCTCTCTCTGTTTCTGCGTTCCCTTCTGCTGCCCTTTCACCGTTTCTTTTATATCCGGAGATCCGTAACTCCGATTGGGTTGAATCTTTCGCCCAGATTTTTCTCATAAAATTAGCTTTCTTTCGGCAAAAGAATAGCGTCAACCGCCTTACGGGGTGCCCACGAGGGTCCAGGGCGCGCCCCCTGCCTCGTGGCCCTCTCGGGCACCATCTCATGTTGATTTTACTTCCCAAAAATCATAAATATTCCAAAATAATTCTCCGTCCGTTTTTATCCCGTTTGGACTACGTTTGATATTGGGTTTCTACGAAACATAAAACATGCAACAAACAGGAACTGGCACTGGCCACTGGATCAATATGTTAGTCCCAAAAATAGTATAAAAAGTTGCCAAAAGTATATGAAAGTTGTATAATATTGGCATCGAACAATCAAAAATTATAGATACGACGGAGACGTATCAGCACCCCAAGCTTAATTCCTGCTCGTCCTCGAGTAGGTAATTGGTAAAAAGATAATTTTTGATGTGGAATGCTACCTAGCATAATCTTGATCATGTATCTAATCATGGCATGAATATTAAGATACGAGTGATTCAAAGCAATAGTCTATCATTTGACATAAAAACAATAATACTTCAAGCCTACTAATAAAGCAACCATGTCTTTTCAAAATAACAAGGCCAAAGAAAGTTATCCCTACAAAATCATATAGTCTGGCTATGCTCCATCTTCACCACACAAAATATTCAAATCATGCACAACCCCGATGACAAGCCAAGCAATTGTTTCATACTTTTGATGTTCTCAAACCTTTTGAACTTTCACGCAATACATGAGCATGAGCCATGGACATAGCACTATAGGTGGAATAGAATATGATGGTGGAGGTTGTGTGGAGAAGACAAAAAGGAGAAAGTCTCACATCGACGCGGCTAATCAACGGGCTATGGAGATGCCCATCAATAGATATCAATGTGAGTGAGTAGGGATTGCCATGCAACGGATGCACTAGAGCTATAAGTGTATGAAGGCTCAACAAAAGAAACTAAGTGGGTGTGCATCCAACTCGCTTGCTCACGAAGACCTAGGGCATTTTGAGGAAGCCCATCATTGGAATATACAAGCCAAGTTCTATAATGAAAGGTTCCCACTAGTATATGAAAGTGACAACATAGGAGACTCTCTATCATGAAGATCATGGTGCTACTCTGAAGCACAAGTGTGGTAAAAGGATAGTAACATTGCCCCTTCTCTCTTTTTCTCTCATTTTTTATTTTCTCCCCTTTTTCTTTATTTTTTTGGTGGGCTTCTTTGGCCTCTTTTTTTATTTGGGCTTCTTTGGCCTCTTTTATTTTTTTGTAAAGTCCGGAGTCTCATCCCGACTTGTGGGGGAATCATAGTCTCCATCATCCTTTCCTCACTGGGGCAATGCTCTAATAATGATGATTATCACACTTTTATTTACTTACAACTCAATATTACAACTCGATATCTGGAACAAAGATATGACTCTATATGAATGCCTCCGGCGGTGTACCCGGATGTGCAATGATCTAGCATAGCAAAGATATCAAAAAATGGACAAGCCATGAAAATATCATGCTAGCTATCTTACGATCATGCAAAGCAATATGACAATGAATGCTCGAGTCATGTATATGATGATGATGGAAGTTGCATGGCAATATATCTCGGAATGGCTATGGAAATGCCATGATAGGTAGGTATGGTGGCTGTTTTGAGGAAGATATAATGAGACTTATGTGTGATAGAGCGTATCGTATCACGGGGTTTGGATCCACCAGCGAAGTTTGCACCAACTCTCGAGGTGAGAAAGGGCAATGCACGGTACCGAAGAGGCTAGCAATGATGGAAGGGTGAGAGTGCGTATAATCCATGGACTCAACATTAGTCATAAAGAACTCACATACTTATTGCAAAAATCTATTAGTCATCAAAACAAAGTACTACGCGCATGCTCCTAGGGGGATAGATTGGTAGGAAAAGACCATCGCTCGTCCCCGACCGCCACTCATAAGGAAGACAATCAATAAATAAATCATGCTCCGACTTCATCACATAACGGTTCACCATACGTGCATGCTACGGGAATCACAAACCTCAACACAAGTATTTCTACTAATCCACAACTACCCACTAGCATGACTCTAATATCACCATCTTTATATCGCAAAACTATTGCAAGGAATCAAACATATCATATTTAGTGATCTACAGGTTTTATGTAGGATTTTATGACTAACCATGTGAATGACTAGTTCCTATCATCTCTCTAAATAGATATAAGTGAAGCAAGAGAGTTTAATTCTTTCTACAAAAGATATGCCCATGCTCTAACAAATATAAGTGAAGCAAAAGAGCATTCTACAAATGGCGGTTTTCTATGTGAAGAGAAACAGGCAATCCAAACTTCAAATGATATAAGTGAAGCACATGAAGCATTCTATAAAGCCATACTCAAAAGATATAAGTGAAGTGCAATGAGAATTCTATAAATAAACCAAGGACTATCTCATACCAGCATGGTGCATAAAATAAAAATGAAAACTAAAGCAAAAGACGCTCCAAGATTTGCACATATCGCATGAACGAAACGAATCCGAAAACATACCGATACTTGTTGAAGAAAGAGGGGATGCCTTCCGGGGCATCCCCAAGCTTAGACGCTTGAGTCTCCTTGAATATTTGTTTGGGGTGCCTTGGGCATCCCCAAGCTTGAGCTCTTGCCTCTCTTCCTTCTTCTCACATCGAGACCTTCTCGATCATCGAACACTTCATCCACACAAAACTTCAACAGAAAACTCGGTAAGATCCGTTAGTATAATAAAGCAAATCACTACTCTAAGTACTGTTGCAAACCAATTCATATTTTGTTTTTTCATTATAGCTACTGTAATATAACTTTTTCATGCCTTAATCCACTGATATAAATTGATAGTTTCATCAAAACAAGCAAACTATGCATCAAAAACAGAATCTGTCTAAAACAGAACAGTCTGTAACAATCTGATCATTCACCCTACTTATGATACTTGAAAAATTCTGACAAAATTAGGACAAATAAGAAATTTGTATAGAAAGACAGTGCAAAAAGAATCAGAACCGTTTGACGTTCCAGTAAAAAATGAAAAATCGCGCACTACAGAAAAAGTTTCTGTCCTGCACCGTACAAACCAACAAGCATTGTAAACATCCTAAAGGCAAATCTTGGCACATTATTTTAATAATACAATGGAATTTTACAAGGGGATAATTATTTTTGTTGAAAAGTTTCTGTAATCAAGATTCACAAAGTTTCCGTGAGCATGAACAAAGTTCAAGGCTAGCTCCCACTTCAACAATGCTCGTCTTTCTCACTTTCGCTTTTCTTTTTGAAAAGTTTCGGGTTCCCCTCTTTATTTTTTTGTTTTTAAACTATATAAAAGCACTCAACAGAAATAAATGACTCTCTAAAACTTCCGGGTTGTCTCCCTGACAGCGTTTTCTTTAAATCCATTAAGCTAGGCATATAGTGCTCAAGTAGTGAATCCACCCGGATCCCAAGGTATATCAAAGCCAATTTTAATTAGCAATGATTTGGCATTTAGTAGTGAGCACAAGGCAACATATATCATGCAACAACGAAGTCTAACTCTCTTCCTATGCATCGGCATGTCATAAAAGAACAATTCATGCACACAAAGTAAAGGCCAATGCATAGTATAAACAGTTTCTTGCAATTTTTTCGTGTTGGAAACATAGAGAGGTGGAGATATAGTTCCTCTCTCATAATAATTGCAAGTAGGAGCAGCAAGCACATGCATATTATATTCATCAAAATCATCATGTGCAACGGTAAAAGGCAACCCATCAATGTAATCCTTAATAAGTGCAAACTTCTCCGATATAGTGTAGTCGGGAGAATTCAAAAAGATAATAGGACTATCATGCGTGGGTGCAATAGCTCCAATTTCATTCATAACATAAGGAACTATAGCAAGTTCATCTCCATAAGCATAATTCATATTGGCATCTTGGCCACAAGCATAGCAAGCATCATCAAAAAGGGATATTTCAAGAGAATCAACGGGATCATAATAGTCATCATAGCAATCATCCTTCGGTAAGCATGAAGGGAAATTAAACAATGTATGAGTTGAAGAGTTACTCTCATTAGAAGGTGGGCACGGGTAGCTAATCCGCTCTTCCTCCTTTTGTTCTTTGCTCTCCTCCTCATCTTTTTAATCCAATGAGCTCACAATGTCATCAATTTCTTCTTCCATAGACTCCTGCAAAATATTAGTCTCTTCTTGGACAGCGGAGACTTTCTCAATAAATGCATCAATATCGGAATTGAATTCATAATTGGCATAGCAATATTTAAGGATAGCTAAATTTTTAGGTCTATAAACAACATCATAAAGATTTTCAAACTCTTTGAACATAGATTCAATTTCATAAGCACCCATAAAAGCAACAAATTCTTCTATTTGTTCCACATCATAGTAATCATATATACCTCTAGCATAAGAAGCCAAGGTTTCATTATCATTAAATTCGCATGAAAAGGGAAGGTGTGGAGACTTCATCCTAGAGCAACAAGTATAATCATATCTCAAGCATAGTTGCCTAGCATAACAATATAACATATAAATTTGATCCCATAATAGTTTCCCTTTTTGAGTCAAGCGATAATCCTTAAAGTATTCACGTTGATCCAACGTTACTCCCATTATAAAGTTGAATGTGGTTTTCTCAGGATTATGAAAGTAGTACATAATATCTTTCACATAATGATCGTCGAGGGTTTTAGGAGGTTCCCCATCTCCATGAGTAGCAAGTACACCTAATTTTTTGGTATTTCGTGTTCCATATCCATAACTAAAGATAGAGAACAACTAAGAACATCAAATAAAAATTACATAGTGATAAAGCAAACAAGCACACACGAGAATATTCACCCCACGCTATTGCTCCCCGGCAACGGCGCTAGAAAAAGGTCTTTATAACCCACAAGTAAAGGGGATCAATTGTAGCCTCTTTCGATAAGTAAGAGTGTCGAACCCAACGAGGTGCTAAAGGTAGAACAAATATTCCCTCAAGTTCTATCGACCACCGATACAACTCTATGTACGCTTAACGTTCGCCTTACCTAGAACAAGTATGAAACTAGAAGTACTTTGTATGTGTTTTTGGATAGGTTTGCAAGAATATAAAGAGCACGTAAATAAAAAGTAGGGGCTGTTTAGATAAAGACACAACTAAATTAGTTTTAGTAAAGAGCTTTTTGTCACGAGAAAGTTATTTGTCGCTAGGCAATCGATAACTAGACCGGTAATCATTATTGCAATTTTATTTGAGGGAGAGGCATAAGCTAACATACTTTCTCTACTTGGATCATATGCACTTATGATTGGAACTCTAGCAAGCATCCACAACTACTAAAGATCATTAAGGTAAAACCCAACCATAGTATTAAAGCATCAAGTCCTCTTTATCCCATACGCAAACAACCTACTTACTCGGGTCTGTGCTTCTGTCACTCACGCCACCCACTATAAGCGAATCATGAATGTATTGCAACACCCTACAGCGGGGATCCCTCACGCTTGCGTGACACGGAGAGCACCATAGGACAGCACCAATAATAAAACATGCAACTCAAACCAATCTTGATCATCAAATAACCCATAGGACAAAACGGATCTACTCAAACATCATAGGATAGCCATACATCATTGGGAAATAATATATAGTGTTGAGCACCATGTTTAAGTAGATATTACAGCGGGTAAGAGAGAGG